>NC_141991.1:246831694-247029194 GCF_049901715.1 Pseudonaja textilis | reverse complement strand
AAATTAGAATAGAGTAAAATTAGAATAGAATAGAATAGAATAGAATAGAATAGAGTAGAATAGAATAAAGAAATTAGAATAGAGTAAAATTAGAATAGAATAGGAATAGAGTAGAGTAGAGTAGAATAGAATAGAATAGAATAGAATAGAATTCTTTTATTGGTCAAGTGTGATTGGAGACACAAGGAATTTGTCTTTGGTGCATAAGCTCTCAGTGTATACAAAAGAAAAGATACATTCATCAAGAGTCAAGAATCACCAGGTACAACACTTAATGACAGTCATAGAGTACAAATAAGCAATCAAATCATACTAGGAAACAGTCAATATAAATCGTAAGGATACAAGCGACAAAGTTACAGTCATACAATCACAAGTGGGAGGGGATGGGTGAAAGGAAGGATGGGAGGATTAATAGTAATAGTAGTGCAGACTTTGTAAATAGTTGGGCAGGGTTGAGGGAATTATTTGTTTAGCAGAGTGATGGCGTTTGGGAAAAAAACTGTCCTCGTGTCTAGTTGTTCTGGTGTGCAGTGCTCTATAACGTCGTCTTGAGGGAAGGAGTTGAAACAGTTTATGTCCGGGATGTGAGAGGTAAATATTTTCACAGCCCTCTTTTTGACTCGTGCAGTATACAGGTCCTCGATTGAAGGCAGGTGGGTAGTAATTGTTTTTTCTGCAGTCCTAATTACTCTCTGAAGTCTGTGTCTGTCCTGATGGGTTGCAGAACCCAACCAGACAGTTATAGAGGTGCAGAGGACAGACTCAACCATTCCTCTGAAGAACTGGATCAGCAACTCCTTGAGCAGTCTGAGCTTTCTGAGTTGGCTCAGAAAGAACATTCTTTGTTGTGCTTTTTTTATGAGGTTTTGATGTTAGGTGTCCGTTTGAGAGAGGGCGGGAGGGAGGGAGAGATTATATAAAATGGCTTTTCTCTGATTTATAACTTTGCTGTTATATGTAATCAAGCACTTACTTTTTTTTTTTTTTGAATAGTGATTTGAGGGACTGGAGATGGCCCACCAAAGTCAACACATTGCATGTATAACCCTTATTTTCACTTTTAAAACCCAGTTGGATGGAAACAACCCCCCCCCCACCCCCAGCCTGATTCGGATTTATAAGAAGCAGCTTCCATTGCTGCTCATGGAGGGGTTCCCCCTCCCCCCTCAAGCTTCCCATTTATTTATGTCTGTCAGAGAAGCATGAAGGTTGTTTTAAATCTCATTTTCTGGATTGTAGGAACAGGTTTAATTGGGCAGGTCTCTCTGCTTCTCATAAGCAGGCATCACCAGCCCAATGCAATGGGGAAGTGCAATGAAATTATACTTTTTTTTTCTTTCTTTCTTGGATCCCAGTTATGATTTATTTGACTAGATCTGTGAGAGGTGCACGCAGTGGTATGCTAGTAAATGTTCAACAACCAGCTCTCTGCAAAGGAAATGGACTAATTGTTATGTGCCATCAAGTAATTTTGGGCACCTAGCAACCACACAGATTATTTATCTGTCTGTCTGTCTGTCTGTCTGCCTCTATCTATCTATCTATCTATCTATCTATCTATCTATCTATCTCTCTATCCGGTTCGCTTAAGTGTCATCTCTGAGAATCAAGAGCAACACGTAGAGTTATTCTGTCTAGTATCTTCATTGCTGTTCACCTACAGACAGAATCTTGCCAAACTAAAACAGCTATCTGCAATAACTATAGACATTCTCTGAACTGCTAGGAGGCGCCGTCTTAGCCATCTTCCTGCCCACCCAACATTTATGAAGGTTGCAGTGTCTCAGAGCCACATAATCATCTTTTGTGACCTTCTGACAAGCAAACGGGGAAGACAGGTTCGCTTGCCAACCATGTTTATTAATTTAAAAACTGCAGAGATTCTCCCTAACACCTGTGGCAAGAAACATCATAAAATGGGGGCAAGATTCACTTAACAACTATCTCACTTAGTAACAGAAATTTGGGGCTCAATTGTGGTCATAAGCCGAGGACTGCCTGCATATCTTTTGTAGTTACCTTCACCCCAAAGGTCATTTTGCCAAGCAACTCCCAACACCTCCAGGCCTCGCTGATACTGCTGGTTCCACAGCCACAACTACACCACAAAGGAGGACACACAACATGCCCCAGCCATCATGGCTCACTCCTGCTCTTAATTAGCTCCCCAAATTCCAGAAAATTTAACTGTCAGCTCTTGCAAGTTGGTATCGACCAGCTCTAGCACACTACTGGGTGCATTTGAGAGGATCCCAAAGGATTCCCTCTTTTTTTTTTTTTTTTGGTGATCATGCAGTTCTGCAAAATCTCTCCTGACACTGTGGCAAAGGTGTGTGAAGCAGACTAGGAGTTGTTATGGTGCGGCGGAGATGCTCAGAGGCTTCACTGCCCCTGCTCTGGAAAAATTTTGAGCAACAATCAGCTCCTTTATCTCTGGTCTCACTTGGTCTTTTCTGTCTGCAAGAAGGGAGGGAAGACCACGACAGCGGTTTTGGAACAGGAAACAATTGCTTGGAACAGGAAGCAATTTCTTTTTCTGCATCCATCAGTCTCTATACAGTCTGGTTTTCAACTTTCAATATTACCTCCAATAATATTGAATTGCTAACTAGGGCCTACAAAACCTTTGCTAGACCAATACTTGAATACAGCTCATCTGTCTGGAATCCGCACTGTGTGTCAGACATTAATACAATTAAGCGAGTCCAGAAGTATTTCACGAGAAGAGTACTACACTCCTCTGCTCGCAACACAATACCCTACACCACCAGGCTTGAGATTTGGGGCTTGGGCAACCTTGAACTATGCCACCTACAGTTGGACTTAAGTGAAGTACACAAAATCATCTGCTACCATGTCCTACCAGTCAATGACTACTTCAGCTTCAACTGCAACAATACAAGAGCACACAGCAGATACAAACTCAGTGTAAACCGCTCCAAACTCGATTGCAGAAAGTACAACTTCAGCCACAGAGTGGTCAATGCCTGGAATACTCTACCTGACTCTGTTGTTACATCCTCAAACCCCCACTCCTTTAACCTCAAACTATCCACTATTGACCTCACCCCATTCCTAAGAGGCCTGTAAGGGGCGTGCATAAGCGCACCATCGTGCCTACCATCCCCGTCCTATTGTCCCCATTTATTCGTACCTGTTTCCTGTATTCTTATTCATGTTTATACTTATACCTGTCGTCTTGTAAGCAATTGACAAATCAAATAAATAAAAATAAAATTAAAATCTTCTAGCGCAGCCAAAAAGCACAATTCCAGCTTGGGAGAATAAGGCCGGAGAAGCTGTCTGCCTCAGATTTCCCTCTGGTGTCATTTGAGGTCAGGTTCTCCCCAACTTCCCAAACTCATCCCCAAATCAGTGAATGGAAGCCTCTGAGCCCTACAGGGGAACACAAACCACTTTCTTTGGGGCGTTGAGTCAACATATTATAACAATAGCAGGCATTTTCTGGAATCCGAGGGAGTCTGTAACTCTGCCTAATATCAGATTCAAAAAGTTGGGCGAGTTTTCTATCTCCTGAGATGCCGTGGGAGATAGCCGTGAGTTACCTTGCAGGGTGATTCGAGGACAGCCAAAGGTACCTGCCGAGTGCTTTGAACATACTCAAAGTGCTGTGTAAGACTCAAGGATTCCTTGGAGAATTAAGCCCAGCCCTGGCAACTGAGTCCTTCAGAAGGAGCTGTAGCAATGGGCATGACTCACCCTCCCCTGATAACCATCGCTCGTCCCAGACAGCTCGCAACCCCATAATTTGGAAGAACAGTTTTCCCGATGCTTTCCAAAGCCCTGTAAGGAATCTTTGTTCCTAAGAATTGCTCTAGCTTGTAGGTGCACCACCCATGGGCTGCATCTGCCCTGCTTTTAATTCCTTTTGAGGGCTCCAGAATACACTCACTGGAATGAGCCAAGCTAGAAATGAGGGCCACTTCGGTGTTTTGGAATGTGTAAAGGGGGAAAAAAATGAGTCCCATGCATTTGATCTCTTGAAAAATATTCGAAAAATTCACACCATTTTCCCCAGGGTTTTTGCCCGGAAGGTGGTTGTTTGGCGCATGTGGTACCTAAAGCTTTTAAGGCATCCCCTCGCAAACCCTAACACTCCTTCAACATAGGATAAACGCCCACTCCAATTATGGCACAAACTACAATCTTCCCCCTGCAGCACTCTGAAGACACACACAAACACACACACAGTCACACCACACTTTGGAAATGAACCAGTGAAAAACGGGAGAAAACTCATACGAACCTTTAAGGAAGATTCACAAAAAATATGAAGAGATTTGTGCCACAACGGAAATAATTTGCAAGGATAGAAAAGTATGGAGAGTGGTTTAAAACTCATTTATTCCTCCCCCCCCCCCCCATTTTTTATGGCATGCCCTTAATTCTGGTTTGTTTGTTTTTGCTTAATATTTCCTGTTGCTTTTCTGCAGGGGCCCCAATGTTGGTGATTCTGAAAGAGAATCGTGTGTTTTAAAGAAAAAAAATTACTACTTCTTCCTCTCTCTGCTTAAAATGAGTTTCCAGTCCTCTTGGAAGTTGGAGAAAGCTTGAAAACAAATGAGTTGCTTGAGTTCCTACCTGATCATGTGAGCTTCGACTCGGATTTCCATACCTGTCTCTCTTTCCTCCTTTTTATCCTTAATCATGAACTCCCTTGATAAAACAAGTTCTTTCAAAAACCTTGTAATTGGAAAAGGAATAAATACCCTTAATTAGAACTAAGTAATCCTGCACTCCTGCTTTTGTGTAGCCCCAAGGGAGTTTTCCACCATGTAGAATTTGCATTTTGTTTTTAACCATTTTTCTCTTAAGCATGTGTGTATGCCTGCCTGCAAACTTCTGGAAACTCAATATCTGGCTTTCCCCCCCCTTTTTTAAACCCTCTGCCATTAAGAAGAGACTAAAATAGTGGAAAGCAAGCATGTATTGCTAGCTGACATACAAAGAGGTCGCATATTCTCAGTTCTCTGGCCAACCCTACAGCAGTTTCTGAAAAATCAATCCGGGGCCATGAAAATGCAGTAAGGGATAAATAAATGAAGGTATATTTTTCCTATCTGAAGGCTTTTTGCTGGCCGCACTAAAGCTCACTCTTCAAGTAACACAATCGTCAAATCACAGAATGTTCTCATTTTTATTACTTAAAATGAAAAAAAGCTTATTCAGCTTTTTTTTTTCATAATTAGGGTTAGGACAATTAATGACTTGCTTTTGGAAAAAAAAAACTTTTAGAAATAACAGAATCATCAAAGATTTAATCCAGCCTAAATTAAACATAGCTAAATTCCTTTGCATTCTGTGAGTGAGTGAAAACATCTGATTAGAACTTAGATTTAGAAGGATGCTGGAAAGTAACACACCATTGCTCATTGGTGGTTTCTGCTTTTTGGGGGAGAAATAGTGAGATTTCAGCGATGACCTCCTCTTACAAAGCTCTTAGATATTCTTCATCTTTCCCATGAGATTTATGACAGTCCCATCAAAGCTACACCAGTCTGCAAAGACCTGGGACACTTTGTCCCCTGAACCTGCCCTACTGAACTCAAATTCCTGTTCATACCCACATTCATAAGATCAGGGTAAACATCTGCATTCTTCAACCTTTTGAGACATTAGACTCATTTATCTCAGAATTTCAATCTGAGATTTGTATAGAAGAGTAGGCTGAGCTAGAAGGCGGCATTAAGCATGTCATCAGTTTGGAGTCATCCTTGAATTCCATTGACCCTTAGCTAGTCTTGATCATTAGTTGACTAGATTCTTGTATTAGGGACAGCAATAATAAACTCTGCTGTACTTCAAACTCAACAAATGCTCCTGATTATTTGCACCTGACAATTTGTTTTTTTCTTCCAATCCTTTTTTCTCTGATATAAATTATGCTTTGGTGGCCGAGGCTGCATAGAATGAAAAGCGTGACAAATAGAAGACGGAATTTCTGGCTTTTGGGGAAAGGTGTTTTGGAAACCACATCAAGTCTACTTTTTCTTTCTCAAAATGGGAAAATGAACTTCTGATGGACCAACCCGCAAAAAGGCACTTAAGACCTGTGTCAACTCATAAAACATTTCAATGGTCATTTTACAGTTGCCAACAGAAAGGGAGGGGGGAAAAGGGGTCTGAAAGAGCAGTGCGGCAGCTTGGAAATCAAAAGTGCATTCCATACATAGTTTTTCAGAGATTGTAACTAGGTGACTGAAGTTTCTGCTGCGCAAAAATCTAAGTGGATAACATGATTGATGACTCTTGGCTAGGGAGGTGTCTCATTGGAGAATATGAATTATGATACACCCAGAGGAGTGGGGGAAAACCAGGGTCAAGCGTGACAGTGAATTATGTGCCTCGGAGTCTGCTACACTCAGACAGTGCTGACATCTTAACGTCCAATAAATCCTGTTTAGTTTTGAAACTTTGGTTCGAGACTCATTATCTAATTGGGGTGACTACCGGAATCCTGACAACCTGTTTTTGAAGTTCCAACAGCCACCCCTTCCTTCCCTGGCAGTTATATGATTGTGGTTTGGCCATTTGACAACTGGCTCACGTTTACAACTGTTTGCAGCATCCTATGATCACAATTTTCAGTCTTTTTTTTCCCCTCTGGTTTCCCACATTTACTTCCAGTTACGGCCATTGGATAAAAACAAATTCGCTTAATGACCATGGTGTTTTCATAACGACCATCAAAAAGAGGTCATAAAATTGGGCACAGGGACATGGCGACCCACTTAACAACCACAACGACCTATGTGATCCTGGTTGTAAAGCAAAGAATACCTGTATGGAATTACAAAGGGGCTTTGCTCTTTTTCTGTGTTCGTACAGATCCCTTCTCTCCATATTTTCATTCTGTTATAAAAAGTGAACTGTGACAAGTCAGATCAGAGGTCCCCAAACTTGGCAACTTTAAGACTTGTGGACTTCAACTCCCAGAATAGCTGCTGGAGAATTCTGGGCGTTGAAGTCTACAAGTCTTAAAGTTGCCAAGTTTGGGGACCGCTAAGTTAGACAATTGCATTACCATTTTAGGTTTAGGGTGGAGGATACAAAATTATAGGTAGCGTATCACCAATTGAAGGACTCCCCATAGAATAATACACCCAGCAACAGAGAATACCTGAAAGAATAAGGAATAAAGAATTTCCTTTTCATGTCTCTTTCATGTTGCTATCAGCATTCATGCTTGCCTTAAAATAACTAAGATGCAATGGGTAGAAGCTCCTCGGAGGAAGACCCAAGATCCAACCTGGAAATAAGGAGGGATTTCCTGACAGTGAGAACAATTAATCAACTGGCCTGCCAGAGTTGTGGATGCTGCATCACACGGGAAGTTTTTAAGAAGAGATTGGACAACCATTCGTCTGGAGTGGCATAAGGACTCCTGCATTGGGCAGGCGGTTAGACTACAAGACCTCCAAGGTTCCTTCCAGCCCTATAATTCTAAATACAGCTCTTAGCCAGACAGACCAAATTGTACTGTAAGAAAAAGTGGGTAGGGTATATCACCAAGCTACAAATAAGGAAACAAGAACATTAAAAGCGTTGGAAATAGCTTTTGGTGTGTGAAATTGTTGGTTTGTGTTATGAAGGGATTCGGGTCGATGGGGTTCCAACCGGTGGTGGGATTCAATTTTTTTTACTACCGGTTCTGTGGGCGTGGCTTGGTGAGTGTGGCTTGGTTTGGTAGGCTTGGCAGGGGGAAGGATACTGCAAAACCCCCATTCCCTCCCCACTCCACTAACCTGCTTTCCAGCTCCATTCTCCTGTGCAGGGCAACCAGAGAAGACCCAGCCAATCAGCTGGGATTCAGGAGGCGGAGAAGAGATGGGGGCGGGGCCAGTCAGAGGTGGGATTTGCTGGTTCTCCAAACTACTCAACATTTCTGCTACCAGTTCTCCAGAACTGGTCAGAACCTGCTGAACCCCACCCCTGGTCCCAACCCTGGAATTGTCAAAGCAAAGTCCCAGAATGACACACACACACCAAAACCCAAGACCATCTCAAAAGTAGTTAGTCACATACACCAAAAAAAAGCAATACTTAGAGCAGTGGTGGTGAACCTATGGCATGCATGCCACAGGTGGCATGCAGAGCCCTCTCTATGGGCACGCGCATCATTGCCCCAGCTCAGCTCCACCGCACATGTGCACGCACCCCCCACAGGCCAGCTAATCTTCGGGTCTCTGCTGCGCATGCATAGGGGGGCAGGGCGCACACGTGGCAGGTGCATGCGTGTTGCATTTTGGGTATGTGTGCGTGCGCTTTGGGCATTTGGTGCCAAAAAGGTTCCCCATCACTGACTTATAGAGTTTCTGATTTCTTCTTTTGCATACAGGTAGTCCTCAACTTATAATCATTCATTTAATGATTGTTCGAACTTAACAATAGCACTGAAAGGGTGACTTAAGAACTGTTTTTTCACACTTACAGCCACTTATGAGCATCCCCATGTTCACGTGATCAAAATTCAGACACTTGGCAACTGTTTCATATTTATGAAGGTTGCAGTGATGTGATGTGATGTGATGTGATGTGATGTGATGTGATGTGATATATATATATATATATATATATATATATATATATATATATTCATATTCATATTCATATTCTTAAGTTTTTGCGGGTACTTACATCTATGGCATTCAGCTTTGTTCAGGTATTTTCCCACGTCATTGTAGTTGTGCTTTTAAAGTTGTAGCAACGTTTCGGCAGAATCTCATCCGCCATCATCAGGCTTCTGATGAAGCCTACAGAAGCCTGATGATGTGACAAGCAAAGTCAATGAGGAAGCCAGATTCACTTAACAACCGTGTTACTAAATTAACAATTCCAGTGATTCACTTAACAACTGGGTCAAGGAAGACGGGGCAAAATTCACTTAACAATTTCGTTTAGCAATAGAAATGTCAAACTCCATTGCAAGCCCATAAGTTGAAGACTACCTGTTCTTCTCCCAAACGTTAGTGAGGTTGGCTAGGAATGTTAGGAGTTGCTTCCCATGCCAGGCCAGGTTGGGAAAAATGCCTTTAAAGCATAGCCTGGTTGTGAATCACGTTGGCAAGTCCAAACAGATCAGTTATAGTTGGAACCTCTGTGCAGTTGAGCCAATCTCAAATACTGAGTTGTTTTTTGTTTTTTGAAGTTTCTGAACCTGTACCGCTGGGTTATTAATATTGGTTATTAATATTAATATTGGTTAGATAGCTTGCAAAAGCATAATTGGTAAAAATGCATCATGTTCCACTTTGTGATCAGTCTTTAGGCAAGCTTTTTTTAAAAAAAAAATTCATACAAAACAAGTAACTCATTTGAACTTCAATTCTCTGTATCTTTTTTTGGATCGTGGTGGCCAGTGTATTCCAAGTAGTACACAAAATCATCTGCTACCATGTCCTACCAGTCAATGACTACTTCAGCTTCAACTGCAACAATACAAGAGCACACAACAGATACAAACTCAACGTAAACTGCTCCAAACTTGATTGCAGAAAGTACGACTTCAGCAACAGAGTGGTCAATGCCTGCAATGCACTACCTGACTCTGTTGTTCCATCCTCTAACCCCCATTCCTTTAACCTCAAACTATCCACTATTGACCTCACCCCATTCCTAAGAGGCCTGTAAGGGGCGTGCACAAACGCACAATTGTACCTACCATCCCTGTCCTATTGTCCCCATTTATTCGTACCTATTTCCTGTATTCTTACTCAAGTTTATACTTCTATCTATTATCTTGTAAGCGACTGACAAATCAAATAAATAAATGAATAAAATGAAAAAGTAAATATTCCAGTACTCAATAAAGAGTACTATCACTTCTCACAATCTTAATGCTATCCAGAGGTGGTATTCAGCAGGTTCTGACCAGTTCTGGAGAACTGGTAGCGGAAATTTTGAGTAGTTTGGAGAACCAGCAAATACCGCCTCTGACTGGCCCTGCCTCCATCTCTTCTCTGCCTCCTGAGTCCCAGATGATCGTTGGGGTCTTCTTTGGTTGCCCTGTACAGGAGAACAGAGCTGGAAAGAGGTTAGTGGGGTGGGGAGGGAATGGGGATTTTGCAGTAACCTTCCCCTGCCATGCCCACCAAGCCACACCATGCCCACAGAACCGGTAATAACAAATTTTGAATCCCACCACTGATGCTATCCCAGGGTTGATGTAACCAAGGATTGCGTTGGCTTTTCGGGCAGCTGCAGCACACTGCTGGCTCATATTTCAGTGATTGTCCACTAGGGCTCCAAGATCCTTCTCACAGTTATCATTATTGAGCAAGGTGCCACCTATTCTGTACCTGTGCGTTTGGTTTTTCCTGCCTTGCTTTTCTCATCACTGAATTGAATTAGTATTTTTTTGTCTAGGGCCCAATGCTGAAGTTTGTCAAGATCCTTCTGAATCTTAAGTCTGTCTTGCAAAGTGTTAGCAATTCCCCCTAGGTTGGTGTCGCCTGCAAATTTGATGAATTCCTCTTCTATTCCTTCATCTAAATGATTTATGAAGATGTTGAAGAACACTGGGCCTAAGACAGAGCCTTGGGGTTACCCCACTGCACACTTCCCTCCATAAGGTTAGAATCAGGGGTCTTCAAACTTGGCAACTTTAAGATTTGTGGACTTCAACTCCCAGAATTCCTCCTCCAGTCATGCTAACTTGGGAATTCTGGGAGTTGGAAGTCCACAGGTCTTAAAGTTGCCAAGTTTGAAGAGCCTTGGGTTAGATTGTTTTCACCAAACAATTTCAGTTCATAACTTTTCACGAAAGGAAAAATTCAGCTCCTTCTCTTGTTGCCAAAGTTGAAATCTTCTCTCTCAAACCACACAGTTTGCATTTCAAAGGAATATCCAGTATATTTTTTTAAAGCTTTTTTTTTCTTTTTCAGAAGACAGTTTTCCCATGGCAGCTTAGAATTCTTTAAGGTCACTTTTTTTTAAAAAAAAAAAATGGAACTAAACCTAACGGATGAAAAAGCTGCAGCATAAAAAAGCGAGCCAAAACCAACAGCAATGGAAAGAGAATTTACATTAAAAAGGTCTCTTTTTCCAATTAAAAGCCTTCAAATGCACAGGTACAGAATTGGGTGGTGGGGAAAGGAGGAGAAATCTGGGGGTAGTTGCTGCTGGCTGGACACCCCAAAAACCTGCCAGGGTAGTTTTTTTTTTGTTTTTTTTTAAAGGAACAGGGTGGCTGCTGGTTGGCAGAGCTTCAGTTTGGAGGCTTGCATTTTGAGAAATAAATACAGGAGGAAACAGAGGCATGTAGAAATTAGCCACGCTTCTTTCAAAGGCCAGCAGCCAAACTGAATCCCAGGCAGGGAACCGGAGAAGAAAATATCTCCTGGATAAAGCTTTGGCTAGTTTGTCCCAGCAGCAGAAAACAACTGCGACCACAAGTATGTTGTAGCTGGGAGGGTGACATCTTTGGAAATGGCTGTATTCTTTTCACTACCACCTCCACCACCAAGGAGGAGTGGACGGTGAAGGTGGCAGTTTGCCAAAATGGCAAAACTGACCTGTTTGATGGGAGACAGAACAAGGAGTCCTTTTTTTTTTTTTTGCCATGAACGATAGGAAAACTTTCATGAGTTTGTTTGCTGAACACAGATAAAAATGAACTGGAGATTTCCGGATTAAAAGTCTGATTAAAAACGGTTGACTGTGGGAAGAAAGGGATGATGTAAAGTGGGAAAAATGGAAAAAGTTTGTTGTAGCTGCTGTAGAGATCAGAAACTTGCTTCGTTGATTTCCTTTTTCCTTTTTCTTCCTTTTTCTTACTGTTTATCTGACTGTTTCTATGTTTATCTTACTGTTACTAGCACTTTTTCTTTTCTTTTTTCTTCTTTCTTCTTTATATTTTTGTTTTTATTTAAATTATGTAAATTCTCTGTCTATCCATCTGCCTGTCTGCCTGTCTGTCTGTGCATCCATCCACCCATCTACCTACCCGCCTACCTACCTACACATAGATACATACAGAGGTAGTCCTCAATGTATGACTACCATTTGGGACCAGAATTCCCATTCCTAAGCAAGGTGTATGCTAAGTGTATTGCACCTCATTTTACAACCTTTTTGCCATGGTTTTTAAGTGAATCACCACAGATGTTAAGAGAACCATGCAGTCATGAAGTGAATCCAGTTCTCCCGTTGATTTTGCTTTGTCTGAAGCTGGCTGGGAAAGTGCTGCAACCAATTGTAAACTCATGCCTGTTGCCAAGACCCCCAAAGCGTTGATCACGTGACTGTGGGGATGGGGATGGTTGTAAGTGCAAGGACTAGTTGCAAGTCACTTTTTTTCAGTGCTGTTGTAATTTGGAGTGGTTGCTAAATGAACAGTTGCGTGTCAAGATTTTTATATATAATGTTTTATTTATTTGATTTGTCAATCGCTTACAAGATAATAGATATAAGTATAAACATGAGTAAGAATACAGGAAATAGGTACGAATAAATGGGGACAATAAGACAGGGATGGTAGGCATGATGGTGCACTTATGCACGCCCCTTACAGACCTCTTAGGAATGGGGTGAGGTCAGTAGTGGTTAGTTTGAGGTGAAAGGAGTGGAGGTTAGAGGATGTAACAACAGAATCAGGTAGTGGATTCCAGGCATCGACCATTCTGTGGCTGAAGCCGTACTTTCTGCAATCGAGTTTGGAGTGGTTTATGTTGAGTTTGTATCTGTTGTGTGCTCTTGTTTTATTGCCCTATATTTTGAAGGTCTCCAGTGGGTGATTTTTGAAAACAAAGCAGAGGTAGATCCAGTCAGAGCCTGGATAGAGTCCCCCTGGGAATCCAGGGCTGCTGACTAGACTAAAGTCACCCCAGCATTCAATACCACCCGTGTCCCATCGTGCTGTCAAGAAACAGGCAAGAAGATGTCCCTGAGAGTCAGGTGTTGCCCGGTTCCAAGCTTCTTCCAAGGGCATCTCAGAGTGACAGGTTCCAACCCAACCTGCTCCCTGTTCTGCTGGTTCTTCAACTGTGACTTTTTAAAAAAAAAATACTATTTCACCAAAGGAAACGTTCAGAAAGATGAACTCTCACTGCTATTTGAAATGATCACAGACCTCCGCCTGGTGAGGTCGGATGCTACCAACTGAAGCCTTGACTTTTGTGTAAAATTTGGATTCTGAAAAGGGCCGCTTTTGATCTCCTCTTCCTTTTTTTTGTGCGGGAGGGAGGTCCTCTCTTCTCTGTTCCCAGCAGCTGCTCTCTGACTTTCTCCTGCCTTCCTGTGCCTTCTTTCCTTTTGTGCAGAAAGATTTCACGAGGCGAGAGGAGCTGCAGCAGAGCGATGTGGAACGCTGGCTGGGCTTCATCACCTTCCTCTGCGAAGTCTTCGGCACCATGCGGAGTAGCACCGGGGAGCCCTTCCGCGTTCTGGTCTGCCCCATTTACACCTGCCTCAGGGAGGTGAGTCGGGTTGCGGGGGTGGGGCTTGTCTTCCTTGCTGTTCTGACCCAATTTGATGACCCAGGGTGGGATACAAAATAAACACAGTCACAAAAACAGGTGAAGCCCCTTTTATTCCTTCACTTTGCTTCAAAGCTCCAAATATCCTTGATCGGAGACAAAAAAAACTCCCCCACAAGCAGTTACGAAAAGGAGGAAATGCCGTTTAAACTAAAAATGCCTGTAAATTATAAAGAGTAAAAACAACACAAACAACACTGAAGCAATTAAGGGAACCAGGCAAGAGAAGGGCTTGAAGACGTCCACAGATATGGGAACACACACTGGGAAGGACACCAAACTCAGAGAGGAACAACAGACTAGAGCTATTTCTACACTTTGTTTCCAGCACTGGCCCATAGGCATGTCCATCCTTTTAACCAGTTCTCACAGCTGCAGCCCATGAAGAGGATCAAGGCCCTTTCCTCCCCCGTAGACCATGCCATTCATGTCTCATCCTTTCAAAGCTTCAAACCTCCAAATATCCTTGATTGGAGACAAAAAAACCTCCCCCACAAGCAGTTACGAAAAGGAGGAAATGTTGTTTAAACTAAAAATTTCTGTAAATTATAGAGTAAAAACAACACAAACAACACTGAAGCAATTAAGGGAACCAGGCAAGATAAGGGCTTGAAGACGTCCATGGATATGGGAACACACAGTGGGAAGGACACCAAACTCAGAGAGGAATGACAGACTAGAGCTATTTCCACGCTTTGTTTCCAGCACTGGCCCATATGCATGTCCGTCCTTTTAACCAGTTCTTACAGCTGCAGCCCATGAAGAGGATCAAGGCCCTTTCCTCCCCCATAGACCATGCCATTCACGTCTCTCCCTTATGCTCTCCTTCCTGCGTGCCCTAGGATGGAGAGGGGATGGGCCTGGGTCTTCCTCTGACTGCCCAGCCTCCTCCACAACCTCCAGAGTCACACTTCCACTCCCTGTCAGTTGTTCCTCCTCTCCCTCAGAGTCAGACTTCAACAGGGGCATGACACCCAGCCTTAGCAGAGAGAAGAAACAGACTCCTTGTCCTGAAAAAAAAAAACCCTCTTTATTTATCTCCTGTGAATTAATGGCATTCACACACGGAAAAATCCAGGCAATAGTCCTTCCAAGAGTTAACTGCAGTAACAGACCTTATCAGTTCTTTGCGATAATTGCAAGGCTGAAAGGCTGCAAATTAAGTTCTGGCAAGCAGTCTCTGTGGCACGAAACACGATGAGCAAAATTTTCAGAAAGACGAACTGTTGTCTCCTACAACAACCACTCCCCTTTCCTTCTATTTATATCCCAGCCAGGGAGGGGCCATTCAGCGTCCACATGTGCCTTGCTTCCCAAGTCAACTCCTTGTCCTCCATTGTTCTCCTCTCCTAACAGCTCTGTGCATACATGCAACTGGAACAGGCCCCAGCTGTTCTTCCTCCCCACTTATCTCAGCCTCCAAAGGCAGCTGGCTCTCTGGTAGCTGGGAAATGTCGGACGGCCTTGGCTCTTTCTCTGTATCCGATGCAGAGCACTCCTCAGAGCCTTCCCCAGACTTCAGCGCTCGCCCAAGTTCCTCCCCAACCTCCTCATTGTTCAAGTCTGCCATGGGCCACAACACTTGCTTACTATCCATCACTGTCCACAGATCACTTTTGGCAAAGACAAAAAAGGGAGCAAATTTGCCTGCCATTGTCAGCTCTGGAAAATTCTATGTTTTAGGTCTCCTCTTACAAGATCTCAATCGAGAATGTATAAAATTGCGGGGCACTTCAGACAATATTTGGGGACTCCATTGCCAGAAAAAAGGAGGAGGATTCCTATAGCACTCAATAAATATAGATAAATGTGGCAAAAGAACATTTGTTAGAACACAACATTCCTTGCCTGGTCCACACCAAGCATTTTATTTAAGGGAAACCTTTCATAATTAGTCCTTGATTTATGACTGGTCACTTGGTGACCATTCAGATAACAGATAACAGATAATCAAAGTTGGAAGGGACCTTGTAAGTCATCTAGTCCAACCCCCTCCCTAAGCGGGAGACCCTACACCATTTCTGACAAATGGCAGTCCAATCTCTTCTTGAAAGTCTCAAGTGATGGTGCTCCCACAACTTCCGAGGACAACTTCTGTTCCATGGGTTGATTGTTCTCCCTGTCAGAAAGTTTCTCCTTATTTCCAGGTTGAATCTCTCCTTGTTCAGTTTCCATCCATTGTTCCTTGTCCGGCCTTCAGGTGCTTTGGAGAATAGCTTGACTCCCTCTTCTCTGTGGCATCCCCTGAGATATTGGAAGACTGCTCTCCTGTCTCCCCTGGTCCTTCTCTTCACTAGACTAGCCAGGCCCAGTTCCGGCAATCATTCCTTATGTTTTAGTCTCCAGTCTCCTAATCCTCCTGTTTGTTCTTCTCTGTACTTTTTCTAGAGTCTCAACATCTTTTTTATAGTGTGGTGACCAAAACTGGATGCAGTACTCTAGGTGTGGCCTTACTAAGGCTTTATAGAGTGGTATTAGTACCTCACTTGACCTCGATTGTATCCCTCTGTTAATGCAACTTAGGATTGCATTAGCTCTTTTGGCTGCTGCTGCACACTGCTGGCTCCTACTTAGCTGGTTGTCCACTAAGACACAACAGAACCCCCCCCAAAAAAATCCTTATGCTCTGAATCGACGTTCCAGTGGCCAGCATCCCATCCCATGATAATGTGACCGTATTTTGGGTATCTGGCCACCATTTATGGTCATAAATGATCATTTATAGACATGTGACCTCAATTTATAACATTTTTGCTGGAAACTTACTACATCTGAGGACTCTTCAAGCATGACTGTCACTGGTATAGATGGACCCTGGTGGAGGCAGATGGTAGAGGCAGATATAAATTCCAAAGAACCATCAGCCCCTCTGTGGGCTTTAGGTGATAAACCTAACCAAGGTTCATCTCCTAGAGCCCAAAGTTATTTTTTTTAAAAAAAGGACTAGGGGTGACATGATAGCAGTGTTCCAATATCTCAGGGGATGCCACAAAGAAGAGGGAGTCAAGCTCTTCTCCAAAGCACCTGAAGGCAGGACTGGACGCAATGGATGGAAACTAAACAAGGAGAGAAGCAACCTGGAATTAAGGAGAAATTTCCTGACATTGAGAAAAATCAATCAGTGGAGTGGCTTGCCTTCAAAACTTGTGGTTCCTCCAATCCTGAAGGTTTTTAAGGAGAGATTGGGCGACCATTTGTCTGAAATGGTATATGGTTTCTTGCTTGAGTAGGAGGGTTGGGCTAGAAGACCTCTAAAGTCCCTTTCCAACTCTGTTAAAACTGCCTTCTCTCTGATTCCACCAACATAGAGACAGCCTGGCTTGAGGTTTCAACAAGACCTTTTGCTCAGCCATCTCTGTTACCAATAATCTCTCTCTGGGTGTCATCCCAGCAAAGTTCACAAGAAGCATCCAAAAAAACCCATCCTCTGGAAAATCATTGTGTGTGTCGTTCTCTCCTCCTCCTCCCCCCCACCCCAGTCTTAAGAGCGACATCGCCGTAAGAAGCATTTGCCTGAGTCATTTCAGCCTTGGTTGGTTTCACAGGGTTTTTATTTTTGTTTTAAATTCCATTCATCTTGGCTTCCATCCTTGGAAAGTGGTGGACTTGCGTTCAGTCGTAGGGGTGACCTGAGAAAGCAACTGGGTTGGCAGCTCAACGGGAGGAGGATGTACATCGAACACAACTTCTAGATCAGTGGTGGATAACCTTTTGGGGCTCCTGTGCCAAAAATTGTGCATGCGCTTGCACGCTCGTGCTCATGTGCCAGCACCCAGAAGGCAATGCGCGCCCTCCCACCCCCCTACACATGGGCATGCAATCCACCCCACCGCCCGCCCCCTTTCCTGCACTGCGTCTCACAGCTGATTTTCGGCGGGTTTGAGGCCTTTTTCAGCCTCCCAGAGGCTTGAGGAAGGCTTCTGCAGGCTTTGCAGACCAAAAACTAGCCCTGTTTCGTCACTTCCGGTATTTTCAGGAAAACAGGAAGTGATGAAACAGAGCTAGTTTTCAGCCTGAAAAGCCTGCAGAAGCCTTCCTCAAGCCGCAAACCCGCCGAAATTCAGCTGTGAGGCGCATGCATGCCCAGTGAGGTAATTTTGCCTGCAGTTCGCGTGCTGGCACAAATGGCTCTGTGTGCCACCTGTGCCATAGGTTCGCCATCACAGTTCTAGATGGATTTAGTTCAACAAGGTTCCAGGGTCATATTTTTCTGCTGCTTGGAGAAAAATGGCTTCGGTGCTACTTTTCACCCAAGTTGCCACCAACTAACCATCACTTCAGATATGATGAGGATTCTGAAAGATCTCCTGTATGGAGAATTAGTGCAGGGGAAAGCGCCTTAGAGGGAGACCACAGCTGCGATATAAGGATATCTGCAAGAGGGATCTAAAGGCCTTGGGAATGGACGTCAACAGCTGGGAAACCTTGACCTCTGATCGTTCAGCTTGGAGGCTAAAGACACAGCATTGCCTCTACAATTCGAAGAAGAGACACTCATTCGGCAGGCTGAGGCAAAGCGGCAGTCCCAGAACCAGTGAAATCCAGGGTCTGGACAGGGGACAGGCCGTATCTGTCCTCAGTGTGGAAGGGATTGTCCCTCTCGAATTGGGCTTTTTAGCTACACTAGAGGCTGTTTTATGACCTCTTTTCACAGCACAACACCATAGTCTTTTGAGAATGAAGGATGCCAAGTAAGTAATGAGACTACAATTCCCAGAATACTTCAGTGTAGATAATGGTGAAAGAGCTGAACCAGAAGCAGAAGTCCTAGACTTGAATCCACGTTCAGGCACAGACAGTGGGAACAATCAACCAATGGAACACCTTGCCCTCAGAAGTTGTGGGAGCGCCATCACTTGAGACTTTCAAGATGACATTGGACTCCTATCCCTTCTTCCTTGGGTAGGTCCTAAGCTAAGGGAGATCTTCCTTCCATCTCAACTTCTGCTTTTTCATGGCCGTGTCCTTTTTAGTTGTCTTAGCAAGCAGTGATTTTCCATTGCCTTCCTCCTGGGAGTCTTAAACTAGGACCCTCCCAGTGTATTGGATGTGCAATTCTTACCTTAGATTTATACAACACACTAAACTGGTTGGGTCAGTTGTAGGGGACTGGAGACTAAAACATATGAAGAACGGTTACAGGAACTGGGCCTGGCTAGTCTAGTAAAGAGAAGGACCAGGGGAGACATAATAGCAGTCTTCTAATATCTGAGGGGCTGCCACAAAGGGAGGAAGGGGTCAAGCTATTTTCTAAAGCATCCGAAGGCCAGACATGGAACAATGGATGGAAACTGAACAAGGAGAGATTTAACCTGGAAATAAGGTTGTGTGCTCTATTGTGTGCTCTTGTGTTGTTATGGTTGAAGCTGAAGTATTCATTGACAGGTAGGACATTGCAATGTATGATTTTATATACCATACTTAGATCAGACTGAAGACGATTCTACATCACATTTAGTGCTCTTTTATTAAGTTCTGCTTTGGTTTCAGAATATTCTTTTTAGCAAATGAAAAGTTCAGTTGAACTGGAATCAGTTTTCATCTCAAATGACTCCTTCCAGATGTCAAGCCTGAATGAGGAAAAAAGATATCCATGTGCAATTTTATATATAATTAACGAAATGCCAGAACATTCCATTTCAATTACATATTACTAACTATCTAAAAGGGAGAGAATTAAAATAGAGGGCAAACATCAAACTAACCTGCAAATCCATTTATTGCAGTGTATCAAGAGAATTAATAAAGCATGCATGAATGCAAAATAAAACAGGCCTTTGCAGTCTGCTTTGGCTCTGACCTAAGCAAATCTCATTCTTTGAACACCTGAGTTTTTCCCCTGGAGAAGAATTTCTTTCAATGTCTCCCTTTCTCTGTTTCTGCAGTTGTTGCAATCTCAGGATATGAAAGAAGATGCTGTTCTTTGCTGTTCAATGGAGGTAGATATTTGGAAATGTTTATGTAGCCTGTTTCTTCTACCTCACTTCACTCAGGAAAGAGGGCTGTTTTTTTCCTAGAGAATGTCAAAATTATAAGAGCAAGAATTTATACAAGCCCTTTTACTGCACAATATCAGAAACTAATATTAGAAGAATCTTTTTTTAAAGCCATAACAATATTTATTTATATTTATTATCCTAAGGAACTGTTTTCATAAATGTTTCCTATAGATTCGTGGCAAGAGATTTTGGAAAACTTGCTCTGTTATGTCCATTCTACCATCATAATACACTTACTGAGTTTTAGGTTTAGTGTATTCAGTGGTACTAGCTGAATTTTTATGATACCGCATGCCTAAAGTTGCTAAAAATACAGGTAGTCCTTGACTTACAACCGTTTGTTTATTGATCGTTCAAAGTTACAATGGCAAAAAAAAAAAATGACTTAGAACCAGTGGTGGGATTCAAATTTTTTTATCATCAGTTCTGTGGGAGTGGCTTGGTGGGCGTGGTCTTGTTTGGTGGGCGTGGCAGGGGAAGGATACTGCAAAATCCCATTTCCTCCCCACCCCACTAACCTGCTTTCCAGCTCTGTTCTTCTGTTCAGGGCAACCAAAGAAGACCCAACCGATCAGCTGGGACTCAGGAGGCAGAGAAGAGATGGGGGCAGGGCCAGTCAGAGGTGGAATATGCCAGTTCTCCAGACTACTCAAAATTTCCGCTACCGGTTCTCCAGAACCAGTCAGAACCTGTTGAATACCACCTCTGCTTATAACCATTTTTCACACTTACAACTATTGCAGCATCCCCATGGTCACATGATCAAAATTTGGGCACTTGGCAACTGACTCACATTTATGACAGTTGCAATGTCCAGAGGGGGGGTCATGTGATCCCCTTTTGCAACGTTCAGACAGGCAAAGTCAACAGGGAAGCCAGAATCACTTAACAACACCGTTACTAAACAACTCCAGTGATTCACGTAACAACTGTGGCAAGAAAGGAAAATGGAGCAAAGCTCATTTAACAACTGTCCTGCTTAGCCACAGAAATGTGTGGGTCAGTTATGGTAGTAAGTTGAGGACTTACTAGTATTTAGAAAACTTAACTGAACAAGCCATGGTTTCATTGGTTGATATCATATACATGTGATATCTGCATTAGTTGATATTTGCTGCAGTTCCTTTCTTTTTCTTTTAACTGGCATATTGTAGCCAGAACTTGGAAAAACATCTCAAAAGTCCAGTGAGGAAATTCATACTGTTTTCAAAAAAACCAAAAAACAAACTCAACATTGTGTTGTTTATTCTAAATCCCAGTATCCAAAATGTAACGCAAGATCTGACTCTTTAATAAACATGTACCATAGTTGATCAACGTCTACTTGGACCCATGTGAGGAGGGACAACTGCAGAGTTTGTTATATCTCCTTCCTCAGTCTACCCATCCAAAGCATCCAACCTGCAGAATTCATGGCATATTCATATTTGTTGGCCTTGAAGACCCCACCATTCTTTTCTTAGAGCTCTGTGCCATTGGCAAAATGTTAAAATAAAGCAATAGCACTTAGACTTATATACCGCTTTGCAGCCCTCTTTAAGCTGTTTTATAGAGCCAGCCTCTTTCCCCCAACAATCTGGGTCCTCATTTGACCCACCTCGGAAGGACAGAAGGCTGAATCAACCTTGAGCCAGTCAGGATCGAATTGGCAGTGAGCAGTGAGTTAGCCTGCAGTACTGCATTCTGACCACTATGCCACCCTGGCTCCTTCCTTTTCTTTTCTTTTCTTTTCTTTTCTTTTCTTTTCTTTTCTTTTCTTTTCTTTTCTTTTCTTTTCTTTTCTTTTCTTTTCTTTTCTTTTCTTCCTTCCTTCTTTCTTTCCTTCCTTCCTTCCTTCCTTCCTTCCTTCCTTCCTTCCTTCCCAATAGCACTCAGACTTCATAGTGCTTTACAGCCCTCTCAAAGCGGTTTACAGAGTCAGCCTGTTGCCCTCAACAATCTGGGTCCTCACTTGACCCACCTCGGAAGGACGGAAGGCTGAGTCAACCTTGAGCCTGGTGGGATTCGAACTGCCAAATTGCAGGCAGCCGGCAGTCAGCAGAAGTAGCCTGCAGTACTGCACTCTGACCACTGCGCCACCACGGCACACGAAGCATCAGAAAAACTCTATTTCTATATACACATCTTCCCCTGGTATCCATTCTGATGCCTCTCTTAGGGAATTTTTCGCCTTTCCAGCATCCTGTGTTTTATGTTATGTTTTATGTTATTTGCCTCTGCTTTTTAAAATGGCAGTTTACAGGGTCTTGTAAAGCATAGAATTAGGGGCGTCCAACCTTGGACACTTTAAGACCTGTGGACTTTTAACTCCCAGAATTCCCCCAGCCAGCCATGGGAGCTGAAGTCCCCAAGTCTTAAAATGGCCAAAGTTAGACACCCCTGGCATAGAAACTAACCATTTCTAGCAGAACCACGTGCCTCGAAGCAATAACTAAAATCAAGCATTTGCAAAAGGAAGTGGGGCCGCCTTCTCCGCCTCTCTCTTTCCCATTGCGGGCGAGGCTGGGAGAGGGATCCAGCTGGTCCTCGACTTTTGACCCCGCTTCTTTCTTCCTCCCTAGTTGCAAAGTGCCGGCCGGCTGCTGGAAGAACAGCTTCCTGAGCTGATGACGGAACTTCTAGCCGCCGCCCGCGACAAGATGCTGTGCCCCTCGGAGTCCATGCTGACCCGCTCCTTGCTCCTGGAGGTCATCGAGCTGCACGCCAACAGTTGGAACCCGCTGACCCCCACCATCACGCAGTATTACAACAAGACCATCCAGAAACTGACCGCTTGAAAGGCAGCAGGCGGGCACAAGCCCAGTTGCCGGGGAGCAAGACACGCACTTTAAAGAAACAACACACACACACACAAAAAAAACCCACCCATTCAGCATACTCTCAAAGGACGCTGGAGCGCTCCGCATTACAGGGACTGGAAGCAGGGACGGCGCGACCGTCCAGCGGTCCGATTCCTAAAGAGGACAACCCCGCAAGCATGTTTTAAAGAATACGTTCATCGGGGCGAAGCATGTCTCTCTTTTTTTTTCCAGTCACGTCTTCAGGTGCCAGGCCCCTCCCTCCCCGCTGTGTTTTTGTGAAAAGCTCCCTTTTGATGCGACCCGTGGCTCTCGTCAGCTCAACGTCCTGCCAAGCTATTGTTGGGGCGGCTCAGGAGGAACATGGCCGGCTGAATAGCGACTGGGAGGACGAGAACGGATGGCTTCCGAAGCATTGTAGCAGCTTGCAGTTGGCCAACTGGTTGGGGGGAGGCAGGGCACAGCAGATGTCTTGGGGAGGGGGGAGAGGAGAAAGCAGGGGGGGGGACAAAGACAGACCTCTTCCACCCCAGATGCTGGTAACTGACGGCTTTTGTCAAGCCGAAAGAATGGCCCCTCTCCATTCCTCTCCTCGTGTCTTCGAAGGTTGGTCTCCTTATGGTCTCAGTGGTTCCCTACCCCGAAACCTCATTCCAGATTAGACATTGAGAAGTTATATATATATATATTTTTTCTTTTTCTGCCCATTTTTTAATGGGGGGTGTATTTGCATTTGCACTGAGTATTATTTTCCTGGATAGGTTTTTTTTCCCATTCTATAAATATATGTACATATATATAACTCTGTATATATACATGCACATTATTCTTATATCAGTGCTTCCCGGGTAAAACGATCCACCGTTGGGTAAAAGTGATTTTTTTTTTCCCTTTTGGGTAAAAAGTACCCGACCCCATTATACTAGAAGAGATGTCAAGGAGGCTGACATAGATGGAAAGGGTTTTGGGTTTTTTTAACTTACCTTGGGCTGAAAAGTGGCTTTTGGGAATGAAAAAAAATATACAGTATTTGGGAAGGACTGCCTTAGATGAACAGCTTGCTGTGATGGGAGATGGCAGAAAACATGCCAGGGTCTTGAAGGAAAGGGAGCTCAGGCCAAACGCCACTTTAAAAGTATTATTGCCATTCAAATGTCTTGCCAACAGGTTTGCAATGAAGAACCTGATTCTGTACAAACTTCGGAGCAGTTCTCTTCCACGGAGGTTTCCAACCGTGGCAACTTTAAGCCTGGAGGACTTCAATTCCCAGAATTGAAGCAAAGCTGGCTGGGGAATTGTGGGAGTTGAAATCCTCCTGGCTTAAAGTTGCCAAGGTTGGAGACCGCTGCTTTTCCACATGTTCCGATTGCTATGAGAAACCCCGGGGCTATACAGGTAGTGCTCAACTTGCAGGCATTGGTGTAAGTGACCAAAGTTGCAACAGCACTGAAAAAAAGATACGTCCATTGTTCACACTTACAACCATTGCAGCGTTCCCGTGGTTACATGATCAAAATTTGGACGCCAGGCAACTGGACTGGGGTCCCAGAGCAATGGGATCTCCTTTCGCGGCCTTCTGACAAGCCAGGTTCGTTTCACCAACTGTTGTTCCTTCACTTAACAGCTGCAGTGTTTCACTGAATAACCGTGGCAAGGAAGGTGGTCGAATGAGGCAAAACTGGCTTAACAGCTGTCTCGCTTAGCAACCGAAATGCTGGGCTTAATTTGTGGTGGTAAAGTGGAGGATTACCTGTATTAGCTTTTTTGCAAGGTTTTTCGATCCAAGTAAAATAAAACTCTGGGAATTCCCCCGCACACACATTTCTGAATTATCTTGAACCAGCTCTCTACCCTTACATCCAGTCCAGAGGTGGGGAACCATGGAATTCTGGGAGTTGAAGTCCACAAATCATAAATGGGCCCACTCCTGATATAGTTGATTTTTTTTTTAAAAAAGGTAGTGTGTCCCCTCTGATGGCATTACACAACTTATCCTACGTTCCTTAAATACGCTTTTTATTTTAGGTAAGTGTAATTTATTTATTTTTGGTAAAATGGGGGATCAGTCGCACCACAACACCAGTGTTATTTATTTATTTAGATCAGATGGCTGGGTGGGGATTCTGGGAACTGAAGTCTCCGCATCTTAAAATCCCCAAAGGAAAGAAAGACTGATCTAAATGAAAAATGCCAGCTCCTCAAGAGCATTTAAAGGGTTTAAATTTAAAGCTGGCCACTTACTAAAATTCTGGACTGAACATTTAATGTGGAAAGGGAAAATATTGTTACCTTGCCATCTGTTTTCTAAAATATCTAAAATGTCAATTTAAATATTAACATTGTGATATCAATATATCAGCTCTGCTGTGCTTAACACACTTGATGTTTCTCATATTAATTATAAATATATGGATTGGCTTGAATTGTGCAGAGAAGGCTAGCGTACAGGTAGTCCTTGACTTACAACCCTTTGTTTAGCGACTGTTACAACAGGAATTTTTTAAAAAATGACTTACAACCAGTCCTCACACTTATGACCATTGCAATATTCCCATAGCCATGTACTTACATCAGTTGCACTGTCCTGAGATCATGTGATTGCCATTTATGACCAGATGCCAATAAGCAACGTTTGGGGAAGCCAAGATTCGCTTAACAACTGCGGCAAAAGTAGTCCTTGCTTACTGATGACATGATTCACTTTAACAACTGCGGTGATTCGCTTAACCGTGGCCAAAAAAAAAAGGTCATAAAACTGGGCACGACTCACTAAACAGCCTCGCTTAGCAATGGAAATTCTGTTCCCACTTGTGGTTGTAAGTCGAGGATCACCTGTAACTTAGGTGGAGACAAAAACTTGAGTGCCAATTATTCCCAGAGTTGACTTGCAGCAAATCCGCTGATGGTGAAGTTTGAGGAGTAGAGCAAAACTAGTAGTAATGGAAGTTGCGGGTGGTGGTGAATGAGGGGTTTTAATACACCATGGTTACAATTATAGTAGGGGCTACACTGTCGTAGCCTAACATTAATTCAGGGATCTGAGTAGGAATGGGGAATTAAGACTTGAAGTTCTTCAGTCATCCGATGAATAGAAGGTGAATTGTAAGTATGTGTTTGGTGGAATTTCTGGAGTAGGAAAAAATTTTTCTCGTTAAGATGTTTTTAAAAATCCAATAATTTTTACTGTGTTGTCTTAGCCTTGGAATTTAAGGTGAAATGTATCAGTGTTTCTTGCCCCCACCCCCCAAAAAAATAATAATGTCAAACTATAAACTAGTTTGCTTAACAAGTTGACCAGTTAAATGTTTTTTTTTCCCTCCATATGAAATGAAAGGTTAATGTGAGAATATGCTATTGAGGGAAAGAGGCGAAGGGTTCAATAAGACAGACTTCCCATAAATCACTGCTTCTCAACCATGTCAACTTTAAGATCTGTGGACTTCAACTCCCAGAATTCCTCAGCCAACATAGTGTCAGCGTTCTAGCAAACCTCCATTACAACCAATAACTCCAAGACAGGAATCTCTCACAGGTTCCTTTTATTTGGACAGTAACTGGCACATTTGTGGAATGCCAAATCTGAAAGTTCTGGGCTTCCTTGCAATAAGTAAAAACTACAAATCCATCCCCTGTACCCATCATCACCTCACTTAGCCCAATCACCATCCGTCCCAACTTGAGACTTCCCCTCACCCAGGTGCAGAAATAACATGACCTTGAATTAGAAAAAGAATATTATGTCTAACTACATATACTCCAAGAACTCCCCCCCCCCACTTGCCCAGGCTCAATTGTGGGAGCATCGGATCTCAATATGGCTCCCAAAGCTGACCCATAGCTGGCTAGGGAATTCTAGGACTTGAAGTCCACAAGTCTTAAAGTGACAAGGTTGGTCACCCCTCATCTGGGGGTAACCAGATCTGCTGTCCTTTCCTAACTCTAATTTAGAGCTTAGAAACTCTAAATTTGGAAAACGCATCTTTCTGTTTCTCTTCCTTTGACCCCTCGCTTCATTGTGGGATAGTCCCACTCATCTGCTGACTTTTGATCTGTCTCCTAGCCACAAAGACCGGCACTCTGATGCTTAAATTTATATTTATTTCACAACAAGAAGTAATTCAGATTATGCTTGTGGGCAGCCATTTGATTGCTCAAATAGGCCCCAAGATTTGCTCTTTTTTTTTAGGTGTGTAGAATGATATATTGTACATACATCTAACATGACAATGTTTGGCAAATGATCCAGAAAAAAGGTAAGTATTTGCTTTCCAAAAAAAGGTGGCATCTAGAGGGTATTTGTGATAAATCAGCATCTGGATTGGATTGCAGAGCTTGGTGTTACAGGAGAATAACTAAATATCATGTTATCAGGGTTTAATATGTGTCATTTAAAGATGATTTTGGCTTCTGGTCTTGTTCTTGTACTATTCCGGCAGCAGAGTCGGATAGTGAGGAGGTTGGGGAGGAACATGAGCTAGTCCTGGAGGCTGAGGAAGGCTCAGACGAGGGCTCTGCATCAGAGGCAGAGATGGGGCTAGGGCAGGCTGGTAGTCATCAGCTGCCTTCGGGCTCAGACAGCAGTGAGGAGGAGGAGCAGCTGGAGTCAGTTCCCAGCCTGCGCATGTGCAGAGCTGCCAAAAGTAAAGAACAATTATGAACTAAGGGTCGACGTGGGAGTAAGGCCACAGGTGGATGGTGAATAGCCCCTCCCATAGGGATTAAAAGGAGCAAAAGCGGAGAGGGCTTTTGCAGGAAACAGTTTGTTCGTTGCAGCACTGTGAAGATCTGTCTGTGCATCTCAGAGACTGTGCTGAGTCCTTCCTTGTCAGCACTGCGTTTGGGAATATTTACTTGGCAGCTCTCCAGGCTAGATAAGGTCTGTGCTCCTAATTACGCCCTTGAAAGTCTGGTTGCCAGGCCTTTGGCTGAACGTGAATGCAAGAAATTCACCTTCCTCTAATAAAAGGGGTTTTGCCAGGACAAAGAGTCTGCTTAGTGCTTTTGGGGGAAGCCTAGGTCAGAACATAGCCTTTGACGTACAACTGTTCATTTAACGACCATTGGAAGTTACAGCCACACTGAAAAAAGTGACATGATCTTTTCCCCCCACACTTATGACCTTATCAGCGTCCCAATGATCCCCTGATCAAAATATGGGTGCTTGGCAATTGGTTCGTACTTACGACAATTGCAGGGTCCCTTGATCATATGATCACCTTTGGTGACCTTCTGACAAGCAAGGTCAATGGAGAAGCCAGGTTTACAACCAGTTAACTTTGTAACTTAATTGTGGCGCGAAAGGATGTAGAAAGGGCCAGAACTCACTTAACCGCCTGGCTTAGAAATTTTGGGCTCACTTGTGATCGTAAGTTGAGGACTACCTGTACTGCAGTTAAACCATATAGGGCTGATACAGCAAAGTCCTCATCTTGAGATGCACCCATCAAGTTTTGGGTGGACTAACAAGACATGTCCGTGTCTACGTTATGATGTTGACAGATCTTGCCAAGTAACCCTGGAGTGATTCTGATGGGTGGCCTTGACTTACAACCGGTCACTTAATGACCAAAGTCACAATGGATACACACACACACACACTGTTTTCTAGTAAAAATGCACATAGGATAAGCTGGATTTGAGGCCAGGTAGCGCAGTGGTTAGAATGCAGTATTGCAGACTAATTCTGCCAACTGACAGGAGTTCAATCCTGACCAGCTCAAGGTTGACTCAGCCTTCTATCCTTCTGAGGTCAGTAAAATGGGGACCCAGATTGTTGGGGACAAGAGGCTGACTCCGTAAACTGCTTAGAAAGGGCTGTTAAGCACTGTGGAGCGGTATATCCGTCTTAAGTGCTAAGTGCTATTCCTATTTGGAATTATGACTTAACGATCATAGTGACTCAGGTAAGGACCCTTGTAAAAATGATCGTAAAATTGAGTCTGGTCAAGTGGTGACTTGACTTACGACTACAATAGCCTACAGCCAAAATTCTGGGCTCAACTGTGGTGGTAATTCGAGAACTACCTGTGTTTTACAAGTTCTCCTTTGACCCTCCATTTCACCTTCTATTTTTCTTAGCCTGGGGAAAACAATATCTTCTATAAAAACACAATTCTCTCTTCTCTTTCTCCTTTTTGCAAAGAAGTCAAGATCCTCCCATTAAGTAGTCTTTTCTGATTTGATTAATGATGGGGTTTTTGTTTTTTGTTTTGGATTTTGGTTGATCTCCCTGGCTTTTTGCTGTTCGGTTTTGTGTGACCAGCATTTAGCCAAAATTGAAAAGCTAAGCAGAGTTGGTTACTACTAATTAGGAGGTGGCACGGTAGTAGAGGAGATACCCTGATAGAAGGGCGTGGCAAAATGCTTCCCTTTGGTTACCAGGGAAACCAAATAGATGCATTTACATCAGTCACTAGTTCAATCTGAGGTAGATTTTTTTTTTTGTTTCTTTTCCTCTTTTGTACTTGGCCTTTTGAGTGCTCTTTGATTTCAAAAAGGGGGCAGGGTGTGAATTGCAGAAATTAATCAGTCAAGGAGGGAAATCCTGGATGGTGTTTGTAGGAATCGCCTCAGATCATTAGGAAGGCCTTTCCATGGGGGACGGTTATTATTTCTCTCATCAGATCATGAAGAAAGCTCTCCCGGAAATGAATGAATGTAACTTAGAATATAAGCCATTTCCCACAACTTCATACTTTGGATTCAGGATTGGGGCCAACGTGAATTCTAATTTGGCAAGCAGAACATAGTTTTCTCTCTTTTTTTCACCCCCCCAGCAGGATCCCATTTCAGGCGGCCCCACATCCTTACCTCTTGGTTTTCTTCCAAGAATTTTTGCAGTCTTCCAACAGTTTTAAGAAGCCAAATATTTCCCTTAACGGGCTGGGTAGAATTGGTTCCTGAGTTATGAGAGGTTTTTTTCACCTATGAGGAACCGATACCTTAAATTTTGCCCCAGAATTATGGAAAGGAGAGAATAGATCCTTTGAGGTATCCCATGGAAGTCCCTAAAAGGTTAGAAGCCGTTATCTCATTGGAAATGCCTTTCCTGATTTTCAACTGAAGCTAAAGGCTTGGGAAAGAGAGAAAGACAAGGCCTAGACATAATTGTGGGAATAAGTCCATAATTCCATGAAATTATGACTAAAGTGATATTCTGGGTGATGTCTTCCCATTACCAAATGGGGAAGTTCTCTTGGTCTATTCTGCAAAGTGTGTTGGAGCCCTATTTATCAAACAGTAACAGAGTTGGAAGGGACCTTGGAGGTCATCTAGTCCAACCCCTGCTCTCACAGAAGACCTATACTATTTCTGACAGACCTAGACTATCTAGAGAAGCTCTGGGAGGTATCTCAAGTACAGGTAGTCCCCGACTTACAATAGTTTGTTTAGTGACCAAAGTTAACAATGGCACTGAAAAAAAGTGACTTTATCATTGTTTTTGACGGCTGCTGCAACATCACATAATCAAAACTCAGGTGCTTGGCAATTGACTCCTATTTATGACGGTTGCAGTGTCCCGGGGACAAGCGATCACCTTTTGTGACCTTCTGACCAGCAAAGTCAAGCGGGAAGCCGGATTCACTTAACAACCGTGTTACTAACTTTAACAATTGCAGTGATTCACTTAACAACCGTGGTAAGAAAGGTTGTAAAATGGGGCAAAACTCACTTAATGTTTCACTTAGCAACATAAATTACGGCCTCAATTGCAGTCGTAAATGGAGGACTCCCTGTACTTCAGAGGACCTGAATTGGTGGCCTAGGCTATTACAGACCATCTGCTCCTTGGCCCAGTTTATTTTGGGCTGTATGGGGAAGCAGAATAAGAGAATAGCAAACTAACAGAGTTGGAAGGGGCCTTGGAGGTCTTCTAGTCCAACCCCCTGCTCAAGCAGGAGACCTTATACCATTTCAGACAGATGGCTTATCCAATCTCTTCTTAACTCCTTTATCCTTGCAGACATATTTGGATATTTTAGATGTCGTGGAGAAGAGCTTTTTCTTAAATGTTGGGCTCTCTTCTTCTGAATGTTAATCTGGAATGATGTCCCCTCTGTTCTATGTTTTCACAGTGTTTCAGAAGCACTTGCGTGTTTTCTCGTGTGCTTCCAGAAAATGTTTGGTTCCACAAAAGAAGTTTACGTGGGCAGGTGAATGCGATACCTGCGTGGCTGATCTCTTGCATTCTTGCCAAAAGTCTGGGATAGATTTGCACGGCTGTGAATTAGCCACTTTGGGTTCATGAAGCCGATCTAACGGGGGTTCAGGTCTCCGCTTGAGCCTTTTAAGCTTCTTTAAAGTGGGGACAATTTTATGACATTTGATGATGTTGAGCGAAGTCTTATTTTTACCGAAGCCAGTAAAGCTCTGGTCTGTGGCGATTGGAGAAAAATCCATTTTTTTCCTCCTCAAAAATGGCCTGGTTGATGGAAGAGTTTTCCCCAACCTCGAACAAGACGGCTTGGCTACGAAGGTTTATTTCTAGCCAGCCTTCTGACAGCTGTCCTGACACACCTGCACTGTACTGCAGAACTACCAGCAAAATTGCAGCGGCACCAATTTACCGGTTTCATTGCTCGGTTTGTACAGTGGCGTGTCCTCTTCCCCAAGGTGTTTGGGATGGCAGTTTTCATTCCTATTTAGGTCCCTGCGGATGTATTCTCGGGTTTGATATCAAAACTATTTAATGGAAATTCATGGCTATTCATCAATACTCTCACCAAACTCCATACATTTTGGAGCAAGGGTGTCCAAGCTTGGCAACTTTAAGACCGGTAGACTTCAATTGTCAGAATCACGGAATTCTGGGAGTTGAAGTCCAACCAGTCTCAAAAGTCCACCAGTGTTTAAAAGTTGCCAAACTTGGACGCCCCTGCTCTCAAGTTTTCAGAATGAAAATAAGCTGTCAAAATCCTGTGTCAAAACTGTTTTGAAAGTGAGTTTCCTTAGAATGCACAGGTTTGTGCGAACGATGATCTCTTTTTTTTAAAGAAAAATGTGAAAATGTATTTATTTTGTTTGAAAAATCAACCTTAATTTAATCATTTATCGTATTTTTTTGTATTATTATTATTATTATTGTTATTATTATTACTTCGCTTTAATAAAGAAAGATTGTAAAAAGGGAGAAAATGGACGTAGGAGGACCTAGAGGTTTAATAATGAGGGGAGGGCGCAGAGTTGGGCGTTTTGGCGTTAGACAGAATGCTAAGGAAAAAGAAAAAAGAAAGGACAATTTTTCATAGCAATTCTGTTTTGTTTATGGGACATCCTGAATCTCTGTATGCTGTAAAATACATCATCTGAGTAATAAAACTTTCAAACTCAATTGTCTGCCATCTTTGTTGCTGTGTCCTGTCAGTTCTTGTTGTCTAAAAGGAATCCTTTATTTTATTTTTGGCTTAGAATGACATACAGAAGAAAGACTTAAAGGATGCCCCCTCCAAACCAAGGAAGGCATGTTGAGGTTCTTCTAAGGCCGTGATGGCAAACCTATGGCATGCGTGTTACAGGTGGCACACACAGCCGTTTGTGCGGGCGGGCAAGCCCAGCCTAACCTACCTGCACAGCACATGTGTGTGCCTCCCAGCTGATTTTGAGGCCATTTTCGCCCTCCCGGAGGCTTAAGGGAAGTCTCTGCAGCCTCGGGAGGCCGAAAAACGACCCTTCTGGAAATACCAGAAGTGCCAAAACGGGCATGTTTTCAGCCTCCCGAGGCTGCAGAGTCTTCCCTCGAGACCCCGGAAGGGTGAAAACGGCCCCAAATGGGCCAAAAATCATCTGGGAGGTGTGCGCAGCCACCCTGCAGGTAAGGAGGTGGGGTGGGAGTTGCACACACATGCACAGGGGGGTGGGTACATTGCATTGTGGGTGCCGGCACGCACACGCTTTCAGCACACCACCTCAAAAAGGTTTGCCATCGCTGTTCTAAGCAGTTTCCTTTAGTGTTCCTATACAGGTAGTCCTTGCCCTACAATCGTTTGTTTAGTGACCGTTCGAAGTTACAGTGGCATTGAAAAAAGTAACTTCAGACCAGTTTTCACACTTAGAACTGTTGCCTCATCCCCATAGCCATGCGATCAAAATTTGAGCGCTTGGCAACTGGCCTGTATTTTGCAATGGTTCTGGGATGCTGGGATTGTCGTTTGCAACCTTCCCAGGGAGCTTCTGACAACCAATTCAACGGGAGAAGCCAGATTTGCTTAACGACCACCTGACTCACTTAACAACTGCCTTGCTTAGCCACAGAAATGTGGAGCTCTGTTGCGGTCCATAAGTCAAGGACTACCTCTATAGATATTCTCTTCAGATCTATTCTATTTGCTCCCCTAAGCCCAGGTGAGGCACCATCAGTCAGATGGAATAGATCAGGATTGTAACCGATGCAAACTCCATCCTCACGATACCCTCACACTCATTTCTGCTATATTGTACTTGTCCGTTTAAGCAGCTAATTATGCTAGTTGGTTGGTTTGTTTTTTCCCTGGACTCAAAAGCTCAGCCAGTTGGATCTGATTGGCACTTAGATATGGATCACCGGGAGACCTTAAAAAACGGAGAAGTGGAAAAAACAGCTCAGAAAAAGGCAAAGTAAATTCCTGTTGCCAAGGAAACAAGAGTCACCCTGAAGTCATCAGACCATTGACCTTTCTTGATGCAAAAGGTTACATTGACCATATTTTTTCTTGCAATTAATTCACACATCCGGTCAAATTTTGCTTCCTTAAAAAAAAAAAAGAAATAAGAAGAACAGCTTCCCACTGAATCTGGTTTCTGCACAATTTCCTTATAGGTATTTCTCACCTTACAAACTTTCGTTTAGCAACCTTTCAAAGTTACAAGAGCACTGAAAAAAATGACTTCCCACCGGTCTTCACACATATAGATCTTGTCCGGTTGTGAGTCAGGACTGTTGGTGAGTTGCATGTTATGAGTCATGTTGTGAGCATGTAAATTTCTTCATTTGCAACTCATGCAATTGTTTTCTATCCCGCTAGAATGATCGAAAGCTTGATCCAAAACAGAATGGACTCTCCCATTTACACTTTTGCAATGCCTTTATGTAAGGCGTATTGCAAAATGTGTCTGGAACCTTCAGCTGGGGGAGAGAGGGAGGGAGGGAGGGAGGAAGATAAGATAGATGATAGATAGATATAGATAAGATAGATGATAGATAGATAGATAGATAGATAGATAGATAGATAGATAGATAGATAGATAGATAGATAGATAGAGGTAGATAAGATAGATGATAGATAAGATAGATGATAGAAAGAGAGAGAGAGAGAGATACCCTGTTTCTCCAACAATACGGCCTCCACAAATAGGAAGGCCCAGCATGATTTCTAGGCATGAGGTGAAATTAAACCCTACCCCCCAAATTTAGGCCTATTTAATCCATGCATTTCCCTGCCATTTCTCACATCGTTTGTTAAAACTACACGAGGTGAAGAGAAATGGGGGGAACGGGGGTAGAAAACTTGCCTTTAGGAGTGCCCTGCACATAGAATACCCCAATCTACTACCTATAGAACATCGGCCAATAGAAGCTCCACTAAGGCAGAGTCACCAGCCGCTTCTATCGGCCGGTAGAAGCGGCCTCGGGGCGAGTGCCCCACGCACACTTCCTTCGCCACGAACCCGCTTCTACCAGCCGATAGAAGCAGCTGGTGACTCTGCCTTTGGGAGCTTCCATTGGCCGAGAAATGGCTTCGTGCGAGGGGAGTGCGTTGGGCGCTCGCCCGAGGCTGCTTCTACTGCCGATAGATTTCTCTCCCACGCGCACCCCATCTAGAGCGTGCCCATGCGCACTCAACTCTCACGAGGCCGCTTCTACCAGTTGATAGAAGCGGCTGGTGACTCTGCCTTCGGGGACCTTCCATCAGCCGATAGAAGTGGCCTTGTGGAGAGGTGACTGCGCATGGGGCACTCTAGGTTGGGGTGGGCGTGGGGGAGGAAATTAAATCACCCCCCAAAAGATGTTTTTTCGGGGCTCAAAAAAAAATAAGACCCGGCCTTATTTTATGAGAAACACGGTACGTAGATAGATAGCTAGAGGTAGATAAGATAGATGACAGACAGACAGACAGACAGACAGACAGACAGACAGACAGACAGACAGACAGACAGACAGACAGGCAGGCAGGGAGTGATGATAGATAGATAGATAGATAGATAGATAGATAGATAGATAGATAGATAGATAGATAGATAGATAGATAGATAGATAGATAGATAGATAGATAGATAGATAGATAGATAGATATAGATAAGATGATAGATAGATGTAGATAAGATGATAGATAGATAGATAGATAGATAGATAGATAGATAGATAGATAGATAGATAGATAGAGGATAATGAGAGAGAGGAAGAGAGGGGGGATCATGACAAAAATATGATAGATAATGATGAAATAGATAAATGATAGATAATGATATAGATAGATGATAGGTACTGTAGATGATGATATAGATAGATGATTGATAGATGATAGATAATGATGATAGAGATAGATGATAGATACTGTAAATAGATGGTAAAGATAGATGATTGATGTATGTGTGTGTGAGAGAGAGATGACAGATGAGATAGGTATGGATAGGTAGGTAGGTAGAAATAGATAGATAGATAGATAGATAGATAGATAGATAGATAGATAGACAGACAGCCCCCCTCCGTGTTCAAATGCTGAATAGAAGGACAGCAGAGCAGTGTTTCTTTCCCTCTGGTGCCGGAAACAGATTCTTCTCACAGACTTACGCTAGCTTAGGCTTTCTTAGGGGATGCAGAGCAGATTGGAGGCTCACAGGTTCTGCCTCTCCCATCCACTTACCAGTTTCAAGTGTGGGTCTACTTGGGATCATGGTCTCAGCTCTCACGTTTGTAAACATTCCCAGATTTTTTTTATTCCAGCTTGGCAGCAAGGCATGTGTGGAACCCTCTAAAAAAACAATGGAGGGATTGTGATTTCAAATGCGACTTTCTGCTTTTCACTTGAACCAGGGCTAGAACCCATGTTTTCCTTGCCAGCGCTGAGCTGCGTGGCCGAGGGCCTGTTGTCCTTCTTCTGTAGCTGCTTCCTCCTTCGGTGGCCTGAGTCAAACTAGCAGAACGAGCACAGAAAGACACAGCAAGGCAATTTTCCAATTAAAACTAAGCGGCAGTAGCAGAATAACAAAGTAACAGAGTGGGAAGGGACCTTGGAGGTCTTCTAGTCCAACCCCCTGCTCAAGCGGGAGACCCTATATATAGCATTTCAAACAAGTTGACTGTCCAGTCTCTTCTTACTTTGACATTTCTGTTTAAAATCGCCGCTTAATCACTTCTGTCAAAACTTTTACAGATTCTTTCTTTTCTTTAAGGTGTCCTTTCAAGTCTTAGAATGAAAAAGTTATCACCAAACCGGCACACTTTCTCTTCCATTTCGGAGCTGTCCCAACTTCAGCAGCTTTAATGGCTGCCTCTTTGCCACCGGCAAGAAGAGCTTCTCCTGGATCTACCAGGGACTTTGCGGTATCCCTGGGATCGACAGGATGCGCTCTTCACTTTCACCGTCTCTTCGGGACGGTTTAGATCCGTTTCAACTGTCCAGGGGCAAAGATATCGGCTGTGATCTCAGATCTCCGAGATCGCATGCCGTATCGTCACGACGTCAGCTCTGCCCTCCGACTGTCCAGTCTCTTCTTAACAACCTCCAGTGATGGAGCACCCACAATTTCTGGAGAGAAACTGTTCCACTGATTAATTGTTGTCACTGAAAGGAAATTTCTCCTTAGTTCTAGGTTGCTTCTCTCCTTGATGAGTTTCCACCCATTGCTTCTTGTCCTGCCTTCAGACGCTTTGCAGAATAGCTTGACTCCCTCTTCTTTGGGGCAGCCCCTGAGATATTGGGATACTGCTATCCTGTCACCCTTAGTCCTTCTTTTCATTAAAGTAAACATACCCAATCCCTGCAACCGTTCTTCGTATGTTTTAGCCTGCAGTTCCCTAATCATCTTTGTTGCTCTTCTTCCACACTCTTTCTAGAGTCTCGACCAAGAGGCTGCAGAGGTGAACTGATCCACTGGAGAACAGCAAAGATGGAACTGATCTGCCTGAGCAAGAGACTAGCACAAGCTGATGGCCAGGATGCGGGACACAGCGAGAGGCCCTGAGACAGAAGACCAATGATTAAGTGTGGGTAGACTCCAAATAGTTTGTGAGAAAATGGACAGGGCGGTCAGGACTCATGCAGTCCTTTCAGAGGTGCCTCATCACTGGAGGTTTTCAAGAACTTGTCTAACAGATAACAGATAATCAGAGTTGGAAGGGACCTTATAGGTCATCTAGTCCAGCCCCCCTGCACAAACGGGAGACCCTACACTATTTCTGACAGATGGGAGTCCAATCTCTTCTTGAAAGTCTCAACTGATGGCGTTCCCACAACTTCTGAGGGCAACTTCTGTTCCATGGGTTGATTGTTCTCACCAGGGGTGGGATTCAAATTTTTTAACAACTGGTTCTGTGGGTGTGGCTTAGATGGTGGGCATGGCTTGGTTGTCATGTGACTGGGTGGACATGGCTTGGTGGTCATGTTATTGGCAGGATGTGGCCAACTCAATATCACTCACATCGAGGCACGCATCTTCTCGCCTGGCCTCTCAGGACTGTGGGGATGCTGCAACAGTCATAAGTGTGAAAAATGGTCATAAGTCACTTTTTTTCAGTGCCATTGTAACTTTGAATGGTCACTCCACACAAGCAAAGTACCGGCAAAGGAGAGGAAAAAAACTCCAGAAAAGTTCTAGAGACAGGAAGACTAGTCCTGCCAAGAATGGAATAGGGGTTAATGGAGAGGCAGTTTCTGTAAGCAACACCAGAATGTTTCCTTCCTGCCTTCCTTATAGGATTAGGCCAGTAATTTCTTCTAACAAACGGTTCTCCGAATTGCTTAGAATGTTAACCAGTTCTAGCGAATAGGTATGAACTGGTAGAATCCCACCCCTGGTTCTCACTGTCAGAAAGTTTCTCCTTATTTCCAAGTTAAATCTCTCCTTGTTCAGCTTCCATCCATTATTCCTTGTCTGGTCTTTGGGTGCCTTGGAAAATAGCTTGACTCCTCGCTCCTCTCTGTGGCAGTCCCTCAAATATTGGAAGACTGCTATCCTGTCTCCCCGGTCCTTCACTAGACTAGCCAGGCCCAGTTCCTGTAACCGTTTTTCATATGTTTTAGTCTCCAGTCCCCTCATCATCCTGTTGCTCTTCTCTGTACTTTTTCTAGAGTCTCAACATCTTTTTTTAATAATGGGGTCTGAAATGGTTTAGAATCACCTGCTTGAGCAGGAGGATGGACTAGAAGACCTCCAAAGCAGAGGTGGTATTCAGCAGGTTCTGACCAGTTCTGGAGAACCAGTAGAGGAGATTTTGAGTAGTTCGGAGAACCAGCAAATACCACCTCTGACTGGCCCTGCCCCCATCTATTCTCTGCCTTCCATTGAGTCCCAGCTGATTGGCTAGGTCTTCTTTGGTTGCCCTGCACAGGAGAACAGAGCTGGAAAGCAGGTTAGTGGGGTGGGGAGGGAATGGAGATTTTACAGTATCCTTCCCCTGCCATGCCTACTAAGCCATGCCCACCAAGCCACACCTACCAAGCCACACCCACAGAACCAGTAATAAAAATTTTTGAATCCCACCACTGCTCCCAGGTCCCTTCCACCTCTATTCTGATTCTGAGGTAATGCTACAAACGAAGATAAATGGAATAGGTAAGAAGATAAATAGCTTTCTATACTTATTAACTCAGGGTTCCCCAACCATTTCTATACCCCACACCCCTAGAACGCTTCTGATATATTCTTGTACCCTTAAAAAAGTAAATAATTATACGCATATAATTATACATATACACTATAATTTTTAAACTTCTAAACCCAAGTTTTTGCAGCCCCTGGAATATTGTCTGGCACCCCCAAGGGGGGTGAGCAGCCCCACTTGGGAACCCCTGTATTACCTGAACGCAGCTGTTTCCCACCATATCGGTCTAACAAGTCCCTATCAATTATCTTCATTTATTCGTTTTCAACTTTGCATCCTATCTCCCTATACATGCTCTACGAACATGCTCCAAGGTTTGCAGCCTTTCAACCTTTCACCCTGGTCTAGACACAGCAGAAGAGCCCCCGCCTCTCTTTAATGGGCCAACGGAGCCTCCTGTGGTCATTCTGGCTGGGCACAGGAGCCAGCCAGATTTCCAGGAACAGATGGTGGGATTTTTCTGACGGCACCGAGACCACAACCTGGCAGCTCCTTCCAAACTGCCCCAGTTAAATTATTAAAGAGGCAATTTCCTTTCAAGTTTCCAGTAAAATCTATCTTTGCATTGTAACCCTGCACACTGCTGTCACAGCCGGAGTGCACAGCAAAAGAGAGCCTTCTTCTGGAGAAGGTTTACTAGTGTTTTATGGGATTACTGAAGATCATTCATTTCTAACCTCAGACAGAGAGAAGCCACCTCTGTTCAGCCAGAAGAGCGCTTGTTTATCAAGGACCAGTGATGGATGGATCTCAAGTTTTATCTAGAGTCCTTTTTTTTTTTAAGTGACACCAAATATGGATCGTAGTCTGCCCAGTGGCTTTTGACCAGTGGAAATATTCTTGCCTTATTATTCTTCAATATCTTCATACATGACTTAGATGAGGGACTAGAAGGGGAACTCATCCAATTTGCAGATGACACTAAGCTGGCAGGAATAGCCAACACCCCAGAAGATAAGCTCAGGATCCAAAAAGATCTTGACAGACTTGAACAGTGGGCCCTATCCAACAAAATAGCAGTAGCACTTAGACTTATATACCACTTTATAGTGCTTTACAGCCCTCTCTAAGTGGTTTACAGGGTCAGCATATGGCCCCCAACAATCTGGGTCCTCATTTTACCCACCTTGGAAGGACGGAAGGCTGAGTCAACCTTGAGCCTGGTGGGATTCGAACTGCCAAATTGCAGGCAGCCGGAGTCAGCAGAAGTAGCTTGCAGTATTGCATTCTAACCACTGCGCCACCGAGGCTCTAAAATGAAATTTAATGTGGAGACAAGCAATGTTTTTTTTACCTGGGCAGGAAAAACCAAAGATACAAGTACAGATCAGGTGAAATCTGGCTCAAGAACAGTAACTGTGAGAAAGACTTTGGAGTCCTTGTGTACAATCACTTATACATCAGCCAGCAGTGTGCAGCCACTGCCAAAAAGGCTAATACAATCCTTGGTTTTATATACAGAGGCATAGAATCAAAATCACATAATGTACTATGGTAGTACCACTTTATAAAGCCTTGGTAAGACCACACCAGAAATATTGCATCCCTCACTACATTTCAAAAAAGATGTTGAGACTTTGGAAAAAGTGCAAAGAAGAGCAATTAAAATAATTAAAGGCCTGGAGACAGAAACACATGAGAAGAGGAGAGGAGAGGAGAGAAGAGAAGAGAAGAGAATTCTTTATAGGCCAAGTGTGATTGGACACACAAGGAATTTGTCTTGGTGCAAATACTCTCAGTGTACATAAAAGAAAAGAGACATTCGTCAAGAATCATGAGGTACAACACTTAATAATACTCATAGGGTACAATAAGCAATCAAATCATACTAGGAAACAGTCAATATAGATCGTAAGGATACAAGCAACAAGGTTACAGTCCTGCAGTCACAAGTGGGAAGGGATGGGTGATAAGGAGTGATGAGAAGATTAATAGTAATAGTAATGCAGACTTTGTAATAGTTGGACAGTGTTGAGGAAAATATTTGTTTAGCAGAGTGATGGCGCTTGAGGAAAAAACTGTCCTTGTGTCTAGTTGTTCTGACGTGCAGTGCTCTAAAGCGTTGTATTGAGGGTAGGAGTTGAAACAGTTTAGGTCGGGGATGTGAGGGGTCTGTAAATATGTAGAATGGTTGTAGGATTTGTATATGGCTACTATAGAGAAAAGAAAGACTTGGGGTGACGTGATAGCAGTATTCCAGTATTTGAGGAGTTGCAATAAAGAAAAGGGGGTCAACTTATTCTCCAAAGCACCTGAGGGCAGGGCAAGAAACAACGGATGGAAACTAATGAAGGAGAGAAGCAATCTCGAAATGAGGAGATATTTCCTGACAGGGAAGACAATTCACCAGTGGAACAGATTCCCTTCAGAAGTTGTGGGTGCTTCCATCATTGGAGGTTTTAAGAAGAGACTGGATAGCCCCTTGTCTAAAATGGTATGGGGTCTCCTGCTTGAGCAGGGGGCTGGACTAGAAGACCTCCAAGGTCCCTTCCAGCTCTATTCTAATTCTGATTTTGCTAAGCATTTACAAACAACTCATACTATTTGCACTCTTCCTTCCAGACGGCACAGAGATGCAATTTCCTGACAATGAGAACAATTAATCAGTGGAATGACTTCCCACCAGAAATTGTGGGTGCCCCATCATCGGACGTTTTCCACCAAAGACTGAACAGCCATTTGTCCAAAATGGTAGAGGATTTCCTTCCAAGGTCCCTTCCAAGTTCCAACTCTTTTATTTTATATTTTGTCAATCCAATAGTGCTTAAAACATTTACCAGTAAATATCAATTCCCACCTTAGCCTTGAAATCTGGCTGGGTGACCTACCTTGGGCCAGTCTCTCTCTCTCTCTCTCTCTCTCTCAGTCCATCCCACCTCACAAGGTTGTTGTTGGGAAAATAGGAGGCGAAAGATGCGTTAGATATGTTCCCTGCCTTGAGTGATTTGTAAAAATAATAAAGGTGGAATACAAATAAATCAATAAATTTTAAAAAGTTGGACAACAGCCAAGCAAAACGATAGCCTTTTCACACTTTAATCCAATTGGACGATGCTTTTCAAGATCAGTTCAGGCAAAGCTAGTTTAAATCACAGCATCCCTAAAGGAATTTTCTGCGGTCTTTACAGGCAAAAATAACTTTTTAAAATGATAGAATTCCCCAAGTTGAAAATGCATATGGAATTTTAGTCTATCCAGGCATGTTTCTTATTTTCAGTGCTGTAGCTTCTAGGAACATCTTATTTAAGCGATGAGCTGTTACTGAGCTTCTCACAATTGTGTTACCAACCCCTTGACTAAAAAAAATCCAGGAATGTGTCTGGCAGAAACATACTGTGAATATGCTCAAACCATCCTTATTCTGACAGCATCTCGATTGCCACTCCTTGACCAGGAACATTCAAACCAAGCGCTGTTCTCTCAGGTGATGGGCCTACAGCTTAGGTGCCTGAACTTTAATGAATAACCACAGTGAATTAATAACTAGGTTAAATGGTCTGTGCAAATGCAGCCTATAGATCTTTCTAACAGATTAACAGAGTTGGAAGAGATCTTGTAGGTCATCTAGTCCAGCCCCCACTCCCCAAGCAGGAAACCCTACACCATTTTTAACATAATGGCAGTCCAGTCTCTTCTTGTAAGCTTCCAGGGATGAGGCTGTCACAACTTCTGAAGGCAACTTCTGTTCCATGGGTTGATTGTTCTCACTGTCAGAAAATTCCTCCTTATTTCTAGGTTGAATCTCTCATTAATCAATTTTCATCCATTATTTCTTGCCTGACCTTCAGCTGCCTTGGAAAATAACTTGACCCCCTTCCTCCTCTCTGTGGCAGCCCCTCAAATATTGGAAGACTGCTCTCCTGTCTCCCCTGGTCCTTCTCTTCCCTAGACTAGCCATGCCCAGTTCCTGCAACGTTCATCGTATGTTTTTAGTATGAGCCACCTCACAACTTTTAAGACACCTGAACTTCATGCTGGCTGGGGAATTCTGGGATTTGAAATCCACCCCTCTTTAGGTGGCTGAGGTTCAGAAACGATGCTATATGAGTAATCCTTGACTCATGATCACAATTGGGAGTAGGATTTCCATTGCTAATTAACAACTGTGGCGAGAAAGATTGTAAAATGGGGCAACACGCACTGAAGAACCGTCTCGTTTAGCGACAGAAATTTTGGGATTCAGTTGGGGGTTGTACGTCAAGGACTACCTGAATTACAGAGGGGCTTTTGCACCTGATATATTAATCATCTTAAATAATATCTTAAATAATAATAACACGAAAGCCACCTACCTTGTGATTGAACAGGCAGGTAAGCAGTTCCACAATAATAATTTAAAAAAAAACACAATAATAACAACAACGAACAAATAAACAGCAGTTCTTCAGTTGCCAGTTGTCTAGATTTGGCAGCATTTATCAGCTTAGAAACTCATTAAATTGTCTGGATTTGGCAGCCTTAAATCCAGATCCTGCAAACGACTGATCCCAGTTTGCATTCTGCAAGGATTAAACCCTTTAAAGGTCTCTTTGTAAGAGCTGCAGGAGATGAGACAATGGCAGAGATGGAGATGGAGCAAATCACCCAGGTGGACAGGTGTGTCTGGATTTTCGTTTGTTTGTTTGCAGGAAATTCCATCCCCACCCACCCCACACACACCCTTTTTTGTGTGTTCCTTTAGCCCCTGTTACGTTCTCCTCTGTTTTTACCTCCAGCTGATGTGAGATTGAAACTCGCCCGTGCCGTGTGCTGGCAAAGGCCTTGGGAACTGCAAAAAGGGCTGGGGAATTGCTGAGTCCCTTCTCACGACCCACAAGCTTCTGTTGTGCTTTCCCCCCCTCCGCATTGTTTGGAAGGCCAGGAGTGCCAAAACTGGACGCCCTGAATCCGGAGGTCACGTGTTGGACACTGGTTGTCCTGAAGTCAAGAGTGAAACCAGGTCACGCTTTGGGAATGTGCAACAATGGCCCTCTTTCATGCCTTCTCGGTGTTGGAACAAAAGGCCATTGCGTTGGCACTCCAAAGCTCTGCCAAGAGAGGGTGGGAGGATTGCTACTGGCAGCTCAGACACAACTAGAAGCAGTTTTTCTTTATGAATTATGCTTTGGTTGACCTTCGACCTTCTCCCCTCCTGTAAATTTGCTACTCAGAGCATCCATTCCCTCCCCCAGGGGTGATTCTGAAACCCCTAAAGCAGGGGTGTCCAACCTTGGCAACTTTAAGACTTGTGGACTGGCTGAGGATTTCTGGGAGTTGAAATCCACAAGCCTTAAAGTTGCCAAGGTTGGACACTCCTGCTCTAAAGTCACCTGGAATTAGACAAAAATCTTGAATTCAAGCCATGGTAAAATCCATCACGGACAGCGTTTTTGCTGACTCTGCCAGGTTTTTTTTAAGGGGGGTGGTGGTATCTTATAATTTGGAAGGATTTAATACAGATAATCCTCGACTTACAACAGTTCATTTAGGGACTGTTCAAATTGACGGCACTGAAAAAAACACTCTTAAGAACATTTTTCATACTTACAATCATCCCCATGGCTAAAATTCAGGTTTGTACGTATGACCCTTGCTGAGATAGATAGATGGATAGATAGATAGATAGATAGATAGATAGATAGATAGATAGATAGATAGATAGATAGATAGATAGATAGATGATAGATAAGACAGTATCTGTTAACTTCGGAATTTGATCTTTTACTTATAACAGTTTGTATAGTGACCATTCACATTAAAACAACACTGAAAAAAGTGACATGACTTGTTTTCACACTTATGACCTTTGCAGCAGCCCCATGGTCATATGATCAAAATTTGGATGCTTGGCAACCAACTCATGTTTATGACGGTTGCAGTGTCCCAGGGTCACCTGATGCCCTTTTGCGACTTTCTGACAAGCCAAGTCAACGAGGAAGCTAGATTCACTTAACAACCATGTTTTTAACTTATCAACTGCAGCGATTCACTTAACAACTGTGGCAAGAAAGGTCGTAAAATGGGGCAAAGCAAATGTTTCACTTAACAACAGTAATCTGGGGCTCAATCGTGGTCATATGTCGAGGACCCCTCATTTCAACTCTGAGCTATAAACATTCTTCTTTAGTGATCGCTTACCTCGAGAGTAGTAAACCACCCTCTGGTCATGTTTTATAAGTATGGTAAATTTGTACATATAGAGCTGTGATGGTGAACCTATGGCACAAGAGCCACTTCTGCCAGCATGCGAGAGGTCAAATGGAAGAGCCCCACAGCGCATGTGCATGCGCCCCCTGCCAGCCAGCTGATTGTCGGGAATCTGCCGTGCATGCACAGGGGAGATGCACGCGTTGGAGATGTGCATGCATGCACAGAGGGGTGCAGCATGCGGAGGGTTGCATGCGCATGCACAAAGGCGTGCGATGCAGGGGGGTTGTGCATGCATGCACAGGGGGCGGGGAGGTCACGCATGCATTGCATCATGCATGCGCATGCACTTTTGGCATGCAACATGGAGAAGGTTAGCCATCACTGATAGAGTAAAGATGGTCCTTGACTTACAACCGTAATGGAGCCTGCCCATCATAGTCATTAGTTGTAAAGGTGAGGAAAAAAAAACAGAGGCCTAGAAGAAAAACAGAACTATTTATAGTTTTAAAGAACTGGCTTTCCAAGAGCCTAATGGACTTACCTCTGAGCGAGACAGCAACTCTGTATTTTAGATGGCTTCACCTTGAGGGATTATATGAAATGCTCCTCCATTAAATAAAAAGACAGATCCTTATTCACTGAGGCTAAAATGCATTCAAGCTTATTGTGCCCTACCCAAAGAGGAGACATGAACAATTCTTGTCTCTAATTTAGAATCATAGACGTTCTAGAGCTCGAAGGGCTCCAGGAAGTCATACAGTCCATCCCCCTGCTCAGGACAAGAATCCAGCATAAACTATTGATACAAAATAATAAAAATAAGGACAAATATGCTGAAAAACAGCTTCTATCCCAGGACAGTAGCTCTTTTGAATTCTGCTGTATAGTGCAGTATTGGTGCGGTGACAGAGGTTTTCAATTCAATGTGTGGAGTGTGAAGGATGTGTGTCTTTGTTTATTTTCATGGTCATGATGTGCACTGAAGATGGTGTTTGATTTCGTTGTCCGAGGTGCAATGACAAACTAAACTAAACTAAACTACCCCTGACAGGTGGATCTCCAGATTTCCCTTCAGCAGATCGACCAGTTTTTGGGAGAATTCGTTTCAATGTGGCTCTCTTATGGTTAAGAAATCTTTTCTTATACAGGTATAAGTTACTGGTCTGGCGCTCAGCTTACAACCACAACCTAGCCCAAAGTTTCTGTTGATAAGTGAGACAGTTATTAAGTGAATTTCCCCCCTTTTTATGATCTCCCTTGCCACAGTTGTTAAGTGAATCACTGAAGCTGTTCAGTTAGTAATACAGTTATAAAGTGAATCTGGTTTCCCCATGGATTTTGCTTGTCAGAAGATCACAAAAGAGGATCACATGACCCTGGGACACTGCAAGCGACATAAATATGAATCATTATCCCCGCTTATCTTATCTTATCTTATCATCTTATCTTATCATCTTATCTTACCTATCCTCTGTACATCTGTCTATCATCTATCTATCATCTATGTATATCTATCTATCTTTCATGTACATCTATCTATCATTTATGTGTGTGTGTATACATTCGATCTATCATCTATGTATAGCTACCTATCTATCTAGCTCTATCATTTATCTATATCTATCTCTTTCATCTATCTATCTGTATATCTTTCTATCATCTATCTATCATCTATATGTGTGTGTGTGTATAATCTATTTATCATCTATGCATATCTATCTTTTATCTATATCTATCTCTTTCATCTATCTATCTATCTATCTGTATATCTTTCTATCATCTATCTATCTATCATCTATGTGTGTGTGTGTATAATCTATTTATCATCTATGCATATCTATCTATCTTTTATCTATATCTATCTCTTTCATCTATCTATCTATCTATCTATCTATCTATCTATCTATCTATCTATCTATCTATCTATATCTATCCTCTGCATATCTATCATCTATCTATCTATCATCTATGTATATCTATCTATCATGTATATCTATATATCATCTATGTATGTGTGTGTGTATAATCTATTTATCATCTATGTATAGCATCTATCTATCTATCATTTATCTATATCTATCTCTTTCATCTATCTGTCTATCTATCTATCTATCTATCTATCTATCTATCTATCATCTGAATTTTGATCACATGACCATGGAGATGCTGCAGCTGTGGTAAGTGTGGAAAATGGTCATAAGTCACTTTTTTCAGTGCTCTTGTAACTTTGAATGGTCACTGAATGAACCATTGCAAGCCAAGAACGACCTGTTTCCAGCTGGAATCTGTTTTTTTTTAATATTTAGAAGAAAATTCAGAAACGATAGTTTTAACATGAATGTCAGGAAACTGATCTGTGAGCCTGTATCTTCTGCTGAATAAATCACAGCTCCTGATAGTTTTGGACTAGCCAACATTTCAAAAACAGCCTGCCTTCAAACTTCAAAAAAACCTGAAGAAAACTGGAGAAAAAAAGATAGTTCACACCTTTAACATTTTCCCATGCCTAGAATTAAAGAACTCCAGTTAAATATATACATATCTAATCTAAACCAAACTGAGGTTTCCAAGATTACGCAGGAGGACTGAAGTCATTTAGTGATCTAATGAATAACTTATCTTCCAGGGATCTATGTTGATTGCAACTCTTGCAATCCCTGCCAGATCATCTTGTCTGGGATGGATGGGATATGTAGTCCACAATTTACACAAAATGCCAGATTTTGTGGAAAGATTTTTGCCAGATCTCCTCAATGTACAGCTTTGGGCATCCTTTTCCCTTTAAAAAAAAAAAAAAAAACAGGATTAGGTGAACCTTCTGATGCAGGCGCCCAGCGTAATTTCCATGGGAGAATCAAAACATGAAAGGGTTGGGCTGCAGGTTTCCCGCAACCAAATTCCCTTTCTCAGCTGGTTTTTGTTTGTTTTGGGTTTTTTGTTCTCATTTTCTTCCTAGCCGGTTAATACGACTGGGATAAGCCAGGCGGTGGCCCTGGGTGGGAAGACTTCAGCAGACAGGAGAAACATGACTTAACCCTTTCCTCAGCCGCTGGAGAAGTCCTGCTGATCCACCCCGCCCCCCCTGAAGTCCCCCTTAAAATATGAATTTTGGAGCAGATGCATTATTTTCAGATGTGTGGCTTTGTTTTCCCTCCATCGTGAATGCAGCCAGCAAGCCCAAACTGTAGTTAGGAGCAGAGATGACTTTGCGGGACCCTCCCTCAGAGATGGAGCAGATACGAGTATAGAGGACAGCAAATTGGGGTGAAGAAGGCCGTCAAATCAACCAACTTGAAGCGCCTGTGCGAGGCCACGCCTTGCCTCCACTGTGCTGAGGATCAAAGCACCTCCTCAGCCATTTGATGAGAGAGAAGAAAGAAGCCCAGCCGTAATGAAAATAAGTGCAGTAATTATGAAGATATTCCTTTTTGGAGAATATTAGTGGTTGTTTTCATCTTAAGTGGGAATGGCGGCTTTAATGACCTGGATATGAGCCTGAAAGTTTACTTGCCAAGAAGTCCCTGAAGCCTCAACCAATACAAAGCGCTTTGCCTCCTTCTTCGTTTAAATGGCTGTACTTTCTTCGGTTCTCCCTCCGACTGTCTCTTTTGTAGCAGTTTTCCCAGAGGAGAGCTGCAAAGGTGTGACGCCTTCGGCCCTTGCAAGGATCTCTGCATGATCCAGGCGGCAAAGATGCAGCATTCGTTCTTATAAATAAGCAAATAATAAGTAAACAATAACTAAGCCAGTTTGGTGTATTGGTTAAGGTGCTGGCCTAGAAACTAGGGGATAGTGAATTGTAGTCCTGCCTGAGGCATGAAAGCAAGCTGGGTGACTTTGTGACAATCACCAGGAGACCATGAGTTCAAGTCCCACCTCAGGCACGAAAGTCGGCTGGGTGACTGGGCCAATCACCAGCAGACTGAGAGTTCTAGTCCCGCCTTAGGTACGAAAGCTGGTGGGTGACTGGGCCAATCACCAGGAGACTGAGAGTTCTAGTCCCACCTTAGGTACGAAAGCTGGTGGGTGACTGGGCCAATCACCAGCAGACTGAGAGTTCAAGTCCCACCTCAGGCACGAAAGTCGGTTGCGTGACTGGGCCAATCACCAGCAGACTGAGAGTTCTAGTCCCGCCTTAGGTACGAAAGCTGGTGGGTGACTGGGCCAATCACCAGGAGACTGAGAGTTCTAGTCCCACCTTAAGCATGAAAGCCATCTGGGTGGCCATCTTTGAGCTAATCCTTCTTTCTCAGCCCAACCTACCTCACAGGGTTGTTGTGAGGAGGAAGGAACATTATTTTTGCTTGTTGCCTTGAGTTACTTATAAAGTAGTGAAAGCAGGGTAAAAAATATAAAAAAATAAAGGGTCATTTAAGAGGCACAGGAATAAGAAAGCCGTTTTGCCTTGGAAGCACCTTTTAGTATAGCTCAGCTATTGGTTCCTTCCCACACATTGCGGTCAAATTGGGTGGGAATCTTGCCTATTATAAATGCACATAATTATCTCTGCTGAATTGTGTGTGCATTATAGAAATCGTGGGTGGCAAAATAAAACCCATGAAAATTAGCACAAGAGATTGCTTGAAAGGAGGAAGGAAGGAGGAAGGAAGATTGCAGCCCTGACTTTCTTCCCAAGGCACACTTAAAATGTTTTCAAAATGAAAAGTCGGTGCCGAGTGTGCGAAGGGAAAAATAGGTTAAAAGAATAGCGCCTAACCAGAAACCTTGGTTTACCTCAAGTACCCTGTGGTGCCACGGTGGAATAATCAAGAGTATAATACTGAAAGCTTTTTACATTCAAGAAGGAAAGATGATTGGAGTGGAATTGTGCAAACAGCAGGGTTGCTTGTGGGGGAAAAAAATATGCAGCCGACAGCAAGATTGAATTTGAAGCTTTGACAAAGGCTCTAAAGCCAGAAGTTTGCAGGATTTCTGGAGCACCCAAAGGTTTCCACGTATGATAGATTTCAATTTTTATTTTTTCATTTCTAGCCTGCACAGTGATGCTTGTTAGAGGTGAGAGAAGCTGAGGACGGAAACAAGACCTAAGATGGCAAAGGGGTGGCCTCGCCAAGTGAACAGTAGTAGATGCTATTCATAAGATGGGAAAGAAGACATGAAATGGAACAGAATGGAGAAATACCGGATGGAAATTGATCAAAGAGAGAACCAATCTAGTGTAGAACTAAGGAGAAATTTCCTTTCAGTGACAAGAACTAGCAGCCTCCTTGTTTCTAGCCTGGTGCCTTAACCACTAGACCAAACTGATTTGCTTTGCGCATGGAAAAGGACTTTTGAAATGCAAAAGTGTATTGATCATGAGACATGACTTGCTTTCCAAGAACAAGATACATTACACAATCAAAAGTCTCCTGTAACCATAATTTTAGAGAGTGAGATAAAACTCAATAAATATTTTGGAAGCTAGAAGCCATCAATTATTTTGCTGCCTACATTCGTTACTGAATTTCACAAAATGAATTTTTTACAATGCCATGGTCCCAAAGGGGCTTTTTTCAAAAGGCAACTGGACTTGTTTTTTTCTTGAAGACGTTTCGCTTCTCATCCAAGAAGCTTCTTCAGTTCTGACTAAATGGTGGAGGATGGGAGGATTTATTCCTCCACCATTCAGTCAGAACTAAAGAAGCTTCTTGGATGAGAAGCGAAACATCTTCAAGGAAAAACAAAGAAAGCCCAGTTGCCTCTTGAAAAAAAAACACCTTTGGGACAATCATGACCTGGAGGACTGAGAATCTCCATAGATAAGTTACAAGACCATTAAAAGGGGTAGGGTTTCATTCTCATGGGCCGCCATCTTGACTTTTTTGACCCATCCTCTTCCTGCGAACATTCCTGCCACCGAAGCAGCATTTTCACTCTGCTCAATGGCAAGGCCAGTTGAATAGTGAAGAGGAGCATGAAATCCAAATCTGTGGTGTTTTATTCCCTTGGAGATCTCCTCAGCGCTCAAATCAAGCAAGGATTTTAATATTTTTCATCCGCTTGGCTTTTCGCTTCTCCTTAATGCAACAACTGTTTAGTCACAGTTCTGGAATGTTTATTGCTTTCATTTCAGGAATCACAGTGGTATTTTTATTGTTTTCAGGACGCTTTTTCCAGGCACCCTGTATGGGAAAGGCAGGATAATAAAATACTTGAAACAAATAAATAACTGATAAAAGAACAAGGCCACAAATGAGAACACTTCTCTGGCATCTGTCCTCTGATCTCTGACAAGGAAGCCATCTGTGGTGATCCTGCTGGGGTACATAATTCCTTCTCTTTGCAGGGCACAGCAGACTAAGACTGAGGTCTCCAACCTTGGCAACTTTAAGACTTGTGGACTTCAACTCCCAGAATTCCTCAGCCAGCCTGGCTGAGGAATTCTGGGAGTTGAAGTCCACAAGTCTTAAAGTTGCCAAGGTGTGGAGACCCATGTACTAAAACGTGAGGATGCCAGAAGAGGGCAAACAGTGCCAGACAACAGGTAAATGCCCATTAAATGCTGAAAAATGGAAAACAAGTAATATTCCTAAAAGAAGGATTAGCCATTAGAATGGTTGCAGGAATTGGGTTTGTGTCTAGTCTAGTGAAAGGGGATGTGGTGGTTCAGTAGCTAAGACGCTGAGCTTGTCGAAAGACTGGCAGTTCGAGGTTCAATCCCTAGCGCCACATAACGGAGTGAGCTCCCGTTACTTGTCCCAGCTTCTGCCAACCTAGCAGTTTGAAAGCACGTAAAAAATACAAGTGGAAAAATAGGGATCACCTTTGGTGGGAAGGGAACAGCGTTCCGTGCGTCATACTGGCCACATGACCACGGAGACGTCTTCGGACAGCATTGGCTCTTTGGCTTTGTAATGGATACGAGCACCAGCCCGTAGAGCCAGAAATGACTAGCACATATGTACGACGGGAACCTTTACCTTTAGTCTAATGAAAAGAAGGATTAGGGATGACAGGATGGCAGTGTTCCAATATTTGAGGGCCTGCCACAAAGAAGAAAGTGGGTCAACCTATTCTCCAAAGCACCTGAAGGCAGGACAAGAAGCAACAGATGGAGCCAAGGATAGAAGCAACCTAGAACTAAGCAGAAATTTCCTGACAGTGAGAACAATTAAGCCAGAAGTTGTGGGTACTCCATCACTGGAGGTTTTAAAGAAGAGATTGGACAATTATTTGTCTGAAATGGTAGGGGATCTCCTGGCTGAGCTAGGTTGGACTAAAAGATCTCCAAGGTCCCTTCTCACTCTGTTATTCCATTATTCGTAGTCAACTCAAGTCTGCTTTGCAGTTTAATTCACAAGCCTTTGATTCTCTACTTTCCCTCTCCAAAGTCATACCAAGTTGGAGAGTAGATAAATCAGAATTTTCTAACCTTGGTAACTTTAAGGATGCTTGGATTTCAATTCCAGGAATTCTCCTGACAGCATGCTGGCCTAGGTTCCTAACTACGAGGATGTCATAATGATGATGGATGAGTTGAGATATCATGATATAAGCATTGTCCTTTTTTTTTTTTAACCTGCATTGGAGCGTCAGGATGACACACAAAAATACATAAAGGTTGGAGTTTGTTTAAGGGAACCATAAAATACAGGGGTGGGGAAATTCACCAGCTAATCAGAAAACTATCTTCAATATGCTTTCGGGGTTATCATTGCCTATTTTGAAGAAGTAAGAGAGAGCCAGTTTGGTCTAGTGGTTAAGATGCTATCCAAGAGACACGGCTGGCTCAGAAATCCTGGGAGATGAAGTCCACAGGTTATAAAATTGCTCAACCCTTACCTGGAGCAATCAAGCCAGCTAAAGGATGAGATGCACTTTAAAAAAGATACTGTCTGCACTGTCCTAAAGGTGCTTTTTCAAAAAGCAGCTGGACTTCCTTGTTTTTTCTTTGAAGACATTTTGCTTCTCATCCAAGAAGCTTCTTCAGCTCTGACAGGAAAGTGGGGAATGGAAAGATTTATATTCCTGGCAGATTTATATCCTTCCATTCCCCACCAGAGGTGGTATTCAGCAGCTTCTGACCAGTTCTGGAAAACCGGTAGCGGACATTTTGAGTAGTTCGGAGAACTGGAAAATACCACCTCTGACTGGCCCCGCCCCCATCTCTTCTCCGCCCCCCGAATCCCTGCTGATTGGTTGGGTCTTCTTTGGTTGCCCTGCACAGGAGAATGGAGCTGGAAAGCAGGTCAGAGGGGTGGGGAGGGGATGGGGATTTTGCAGTAACCTTCCACTACCATGTCCACCAAGCCACGCCCACAGAACTGGTAGTAAAAAAATTTGAATCCCACCACTGTTCCCCACTATCCTATCAGAGCTGAAGAAGCTTCTTGGATGAGAAGTGAAACGTCTTCAAAGAAAAAACCAGAAAGTCCATTTGCCTCCTGAAAAAGCACCCTTGGGATAACCATGTCCTGGATGACTGAGAATCTCTCCAGACTGTCTGCATTGACAGCACTTAAAGAAATGGCAAAATGGACATATCTGATTAGGGAGAAGACAATAACTGAATTCACCAATGATTGGAAACCTCTTATGGGCTTTTTGCTTTAAGTGGGAAGAAAGTGAACGTGGGGTTTACGGGTTTGACTATTAGAAAGGGTAAAAAAAACATTGGAAATTTGAAGGAGAGGATAAATATAAATGATTTATAACGGCCTTTTCTTTCTTTCCTGTCTTTTCTCCTCCTTTTTATCTACCATCTTTTCTTACCTTTTTAGTTATCTAGTTTTCCTAAGTTTTTATTGCTTTCATTCTGGGGGGAAAAACCACCCTCGTTCTTAATTTTAAAAAACCGTTTAAAAATGCTGCCTACGCGAAGCACTAAGGAAATACTTTAAATGTTTATGATGTGGAAAGCGAAGCAGGAAAGTACTGTTGACTAAATGCTGATGCGTGCCAAGCTCATTAGCCCTTTACTTTAAATCTCCAATTTCCTATTTGATGCTAAGAAAGGTATTTTACAAATGCACACAAATATACGGTTAGGATGGCAAGATACTCGTTCCTTTCAGAATCTCAGTGTTAATCATGTCTTAGAAGCTGGCCTGGATTGCTTTTAAGAAATGATTCCAGTAACCAGGTTCTGATTTTGTCAAATGGCTCTTATGTGTCTCTAAAGCAGTTTTCAATTTTTAAATTGTAATTAAGAAGCCTAAGCTCTTTGAGAATGCATAGAAAGCTTTTTAAGAAAGCAATGGAGTTGCATTGCCTACTACACTCTATATACCACATAAACAGGAAGAGGGATAGATGATAGATAGATAGATAGATAGATAGATAGATAGATAGATAGATAGATAGACAGATGATAGATAGATAGATAGATAGATAGATAGATAGATAGATAGATAGATAGATAGATAGATAGATAGACAGACAGACAGACAGATATAGATATAGATATATAGACTAGCTGGATACCCGTGCTTCGCTACGAAAGTATGTGATCGGGCTTAGTTTTTGGGGAGGAAAATAAGGGGGAGGAAATTTTGCCTTTGCCTACCAGTATCCATCAGTACTCATCTGGCTAGCGTCCTGTCAGTGCGTGTGACAATTGAGGCCTGTTTGGAAACTGAAACAGTATTTGCTATGTGAGCAAGAAGGAGACAGCAAGGAGCCTGGGCGTGGTTTAGCTCAACTGTTCTGCCCTAAAGCTGGTTGCTGCTGTGAAAACAAAACTTCTCTGCTTGTATTTTGCATTTGGAAGAGATTTCTTTCCAGCAGGGGAGGGGGAGTAGAATTCCTTAGCAGCAGAGCATGTTAATAATAATAATATAGGAAATACTAACGCTCTGATAGTCATTTTGAACAATCCTTTCTTACTGAGCACCTAGAAGCCAAGAGGAATATACGTACCAAATTTCAAGATCTAAGTGCTAGAGCCCACTGTAACTACATAGCCAAAAGGGCGTTAAGAGTTGTTAACCTAATCTTACGTAGCTTTTTCTCTGGTAATATTATACTCATAACTAGAGCATACAAAACATTTGCTAGATCAATACTTGAATACAGCTCATCAGTCTGGAACTCACATTACGTATCTGATATTAACACAGTTGAGAAAGTCCAGAAATATTTCACAAGAAGAGTTCTCCACTCCTCTACTTGTTGCAGAATACCTTATGCCACCAGACTGGAAAACCTAGAACTACCCCGCCTTCAGTCCGATCTAAGTATAATATATAAAATCATACATTGCAATGTCCTACCTGTTAATGAATACTTCAGCTTCAACCATAACAACACAAGAGCACACAATAGATACAAACTCAAGGTAAACTGCACCAAACTCGATTGCAGGAAATACGACTTCAGCAACAGAGTGGTCAATGTCTGGAATACTCTACCTGACTCTGTGGTTTCTTCCCCAAACCCCAAAAACTTTAACCTTAGACTGTCTACTATTGACCTCACCGCTTTCCTAAGAGGTCTGAGGGGGCGTGCACAAGTGCACCAACATGCCTACCGTCCCTCTCCTATTGTTTCTTTTATTTTTCTTATATGTATCAATTTCATGTATTCATAACTATGTTTATACTTAGGCCTGTTATCTTATAATCGCTTGACAAAATAAATAAATAAATAAATAAATTAATTAAAAGAAGTTTGTAAGCTTTACAGTTCTGGAGATTTTGTGATGATGCGTGAGTGGTATTTCACTTTTATATATATATAATTATAATAATATATAGACACACACACACACTATATATATATACTGCATATTCCTTTTTCTGTTACAATACAAATAGTCCTCAACTTACAACAGTTCATTTAGTGACTGTTCAAAGTTACAACGGCACTGAAAAAAAGTTTTTCAGAGTTATGACCTTTGCAGCAACCCCATGATCACATGGTCAAAATTCAGATGCTTGGCACCCATTTCATATTTCGGGCCAAATTGTGGTCGTAAGTCAAGGAATGCCTGTATTGTGTACTTCTATCCCCCTTTTTATGGTATGAGGTGGCCGGCATGGGTGGCAGCCGTTTGCATCTTCATACAGTTAGTACCTTCAACTGCAAGGAGGAAGCCAGATTCTTTTAAGCGTCACTTTACTGCAATTACAACCAGCACCAGAAAACCAAACTTACACTGACTTACAACCGGTCCTTGCACTTACAACGGGCACTGCATCCCCATAGCCATGTGATGAACATTCAGACGCTTGGCAACCGGTTTGTATTTATGACAGTTACCATACCCTGTGATCGCTATTTGCAACCTTTCCAACTGGCTTCCAACAAACGAAGTCTGTGGAGGAAGCCAGATTCACTTAACAGCTGATGATTCACTTAGTGACTGCAATGATTCGCTTTAACCAGCATGAGAAAGAGGTCATAGAATCGTGCACACCTCCCTCCTTCCTTTCATCTTCCTCCCTCTCCCTCACCCTTCCTTCTTTCCTTTTTCTCCTCTCACTCCTCCCTCCCTCCCTCCTTTCATCTTCCTCCCTCCCTTTCTCTCACCCTTCCTTCCTTCCTTCCTTCCTCCCTCCTTCTCTCCCTTCCTTCCTCCTCCCTCCTTCCATCTTCCTTCCTTCCTTCCTTTCCTTCCTTCCTTCCTTCCTTCCTTCCTTCCTTCCTTCCTTCCTTCCTTCCTTCCTTCCTTCCTTCCCTTCCTTCCTTCTCCTTTACCCTTCCTTCTCCTGTCCTTCCTCCTCCTTTTCCCTTCTCTTCCCCTCCCCATCCATCCATCCATCCATCCGTCGCTTTCAGGCTCCTCAACCCTTATCTTTTCCATTCCTTGGGATCCAGGTGAATGAGTACCACCTTCTCCGTTTTAAACCTCCCAGTTATAACGGAATAAAAATCTGTTTCCCACGGCATCAGGCGTAGAGCAGGCCTATTCAAGGACAACTTACCGAGTTGTTCTGGAATCCCACCCCACCCCAAATGAAACTGCAAGACGGCTTCTCCCCGCCATCCTCCCATCCTCCCTCTTGGTGCCTGGAGCCTGTTCCGTTATCAGCTCTTGACAATCGAAGCATTTTTCTCAGGTGGTTTATCGGCTCCTTGCTTAGTGCCTATTTTTACGGCACTCTGCAATTATAACTCAGCCAAGCTATAGTGAGAAAGGCCCATCGTACTGTAATTTACTGAATGGGGATATATCATTAGAAGATTTAGTGCTGATTATACTGGAGTCTTGGTGGAAAGCAAAGATTATGGTCCCTGACGACATGAAAAGCTGGATGTCAGAAGTTGAATGCAAAGCTATTTCTCAAGAAGTTCGCACACGACTTACCAGAAACACCGCTCAGTATGTATCACTTTTTTTTTTGCTTCCATGAAGACTGAGCCATATAGACCAAGAAGGACATACAGAAGCAAGTCAATATAGTGGTTTACGTATTGAATAACAGAATAACACCGTTGGAAGGAACCTTGGAGGTCTTCAAGTAGTCCAACCCCCTGCTCAAATTGTAGACCCGATTTCATTTCAGACAAATGGTTGTCCAATCTCTTTATAAAAGCCACCAGTGTTGGAGCATTCACAACTTCTGGTTGCAAGTTGTTCCACTGGTTAGTTGTTCTGACTGTTAAAGAAATTTTTCCTTGGTTCTAGGTTGCTTCTCTCCTCAATTAGTGTCATGCCCCTGTTAGAATCTGACTCCGAGGGAGAGGAGGAACAGCGGACAGAGAGTGGGAGTGTGGCTCCGGAGGCTGTGAGGGAAATTGGCAGAGGCTGGCTGGGCATTCAGGGGAAGACCCAGGCCCATCCCCTCTTCATCCTAGGGCATGCAGGGAGGAGTGGATAAGGGAGAAATGTGAATGGCATGGTCTACGGGGGAGGAAAGGGCCCTGATCCCCTACATGGGCTGCAGCTGTGAGGACTGTATAAAGGACAAACTGCGTATGGCCCAGTGCTGGAAGCAAAGTGTGAAATAATTCTAGTCTTTCAGTTCTTATCTGAGTTCTGGCATCCTTCCCAGTGTGTGTATTTCAATATCTGTGGGCATCTTCAAGCCCTTATCCTGCTTTGTCTCATTCATTTCCTCAGTGTGATTTGTGTTGTTTTTTTCTACTTATAATTTATATGTATGTTGAGTTTGAACCAAATTTCTTCCTTTTTGCAACTGTTTGTGGGGGAGTTTTTTCTCCAGTCAATGATAATTGGACCATGGAGGCCAAGTTGAAGGAATTAAAGGGACTTCGCCGGTTTTTGTGACATTGTTGCTTTTGTATCCCACCCTGGATGATCACAATTAGTTTCCACCCATGGTTTCTTGTCTTGTTTTCCTCCTCTGTTTAGCGAAACATATTTTTGTTAAATGACTCTATCTTTCCTCGTTGACTTTGCTTGTTGGAAGCCAACCGGGAAGGTTGGAAATGGCGAATTCCTGACCCCAGGATGCTGTAGTCATTATAAATACATACATAAATGCAAGTAAATTCTCAATTCTCATTGTATGACCGTAGGAATGCTGCAATGGACATAAGTGTGAGGATCGGTCATAAGTCACTTTTTAAAAGTACTGTTGTATCTTCGAACAGGTGCTAATGTATGGTTGTAAGCTGAGGTCTACCTGTAGCAGGACCCATTTTGGATGAAATTGGTTGTCAATTGGTTGCCAGAAAGTATAGCATTTGGCCCATGAATATTATCAGGAGAAGGGATAGAGAGCAGAGGTGATATTCAGCAGGTTCTGATCAGTTCTGGAGAACGGTCCAGTAGCGGAAATTTTGAGTAGTTCGGAGAACCGGCAAATCCCACCTCTGACTGGAGATTTTACAGTATCCTTTCCCTGCCATGCCCACCAAGCCACGCCCACAGAACCGGTAGTTAAAAAAATTGAATCCCACCACTGATATAGACATAGAGGAGAACTTTGTCACCAAAGATGGTGTTGCCAAATTTCTGGTTCCCTTCTGAAGTCAAGTTAGACAGGCAGAAGCCCAAAAGTTATCTCTGATGGGATACCAAGGCCAAAAAACAAGGGATAAGGAAGGTGAAAAATCTTGACCATCTCCAAGAAGAAAAACTAGGATTGGAACGCAGCATCTCCATCAACTTAAATTTTATAAGAGCAATTTGTTATGCAGTAAGGAAGGTATACTCAAGGCCACCAGCCATTTTGATTAATTGGATTCAACTTAAAAGTACCAATAAAGGAGAATATTGGTAGCTCAGAATTGACAGTCCTTAATGCTCTACGAGCTTGGTTGTTTTCTTGCAGACATTTCATTACCAAACTAGGTAACATCATCAATGCCATTACCTTATTTGGGTATTGAAACATCGTCAAGAAAACAACCAACCTCAGAGAGCACCAAGGATTCCTCAACTTAAACATTTTTTAATGATTGTATTATAGAATTATGAGTGTGATTTATCACTTGTTGCTTGTATGTACACTGAGAGCTTATGTACCGGAGACAAATTTCCTTGTGTATCCAATCACACAATCCTCTCAGCAGTTCCAAGAAAGCTCCACACTCATTTGCACTACTCAGGTGATCCCTGGGGCACAAATCAACCTCCAAGTGGCCTCAATGTCTCTCTAAAAGGATGCAAATGACCAGCTGTCTGCAAGGAATATAAATCCTTCCATTCCCCACCATCCAGTCAGAACTGAAGAAGCTTCTTGGATGAGAAGCAAAACATCTTCAAGGAAAAACAAAGTCCAGTTGCCTTTTGAAAAAAGCACCTTTGGGATGACTGAGACATTTAGGATTGGAATTAAACATACTGCATCCAGTTTGGGTTGCCACGATGTAAAAAAGATGATGAGACTCTAGAAAGAGTGCAGAGAAGGACAACAAAGATGATTAGGGGGACCTGGAGGATAAAACATATGAAGAATGGTTGCTGGAATTGGGGTAGGACTAGTTTAATGAAAAGAAGGACATGGAAGGTGACAAAGAAGGTGACATCATAACAGTCTTCCAATATCTCAAGGGCTGCCACAAGGAATAGGGAGTCAAGCTATTCTCCAAAACCCATGAAGGCAGGATAAGAAGCAATGGATGGAAACTAATCAAGGAGAGAAGCAACCTACAACTAAGGAGAAATTTCTTGAAGTTAGAACAATTAACCAATGGAACGACTTGCCTTCAGAAGTTGTGGATGCTCCAACACTGGAAGTTTTAAAGAAGATATTGAATAACAATATGTCTGAAGTGGTGTAGGGTTTCCTGCCTAGGCAAGGGGTTGGGCTAGAAGACCTCTAAAGTCCCTTCTAACTCTCTTATTCTATTCTAAACGAATGTGGATATTACTGGCTGTTTCTTTCTCCCATATGTGAAACAGGTGGATTTTTGCCCATCCTTTTCTACAAGTTGTTGTTTTCGGCTCAAGACGGTGGCGTTGACTTCTGAATATTTCCCAAATGGGGTGTTTTTTGAAGAAGATTTTGGTGGGGTTTTTTTGCACAATGGAAACAAACGCCTCAAACTTCAAATGCCCATCACGAGCCCCCAAACAGCTGGTTCGGACTCGCGACCAGTGTTTGAAACTCAAAATCAACTCTCTTTTTGAATTCAAAACCTTTCGAAGACTAGCACTGATGTTGTGGAGGTGATGAGTGTGTGTTATAAGCTTCACTACAGGTAGTCCTCGACTTAGAACAGTTTCTTTAGTGACCATTTGTCATTTCAACGGCACTGGGAAAAGTGACTCACGACCATTTTTCATACTTAACGACCATTGCAGCCTCCCTGCAGTCACGTGATCAAAATTCAGATGCTTGGCAACTGGTTCATACTTATGACGGTTTGCAAACTTCTGACAAGCCAAGTCAACAGGGAAGCCAGATTCACAAATGAGGCAAGGAAGGTCGTAAAATAGAACAAAGGTCAATTAACAACTGTCCCACCTAGCAGTGGGAATTTTGGGTCCAATTCTGGTTATAAGTCAAGGACTTCCTGTATTATTGGAGTGTGCTGGCACAATGCTCGCATACTGCCACCTTTTACAATACTAGACAGCACAGTATTAAAAGTAGAGACCTTCAAATTTCTAGGTTCTACTATATCACATGACCTAAAATGGACACCTAACGTCAAAAACCTCATCCAAAAAGGCACAACAAAGAATGTTCTTTCTGCGCCAACTCAGAAAGCTCAAACTGTCCAAGGAGCTGCTGATCCAGTTCTACAGAGGAATGATTGAGTCTGTCATCTGCACCTCTATAACTGTCTGGTTCGGTTCTGCAACCCAACAAGACAGACACAGAGTTCAGAGGATAATTAGGGAGGCAGAAAAAAGCAATTACTACCAACCTGCCTTCCATCGAGGACCTGTATACTGCACGAGTCAAAAAGAGGGCTGTGAAAATATTTACAGACCCCTCACATCCTGGACATAAACTGTTTCAACTCCTCCCTCAAAACGACACTATAGAGCATGCACACCAGAACTAGACACAAGGACAGTTTTTCCCCGAAAGCCATCACTCTGCTAAACAAATAATTCCCTCAACACTGTTCAACTATTTACAAAGTCTGCACTATTATCACTATTAATCTTCTCATCACTCCTTATCAGCCATTCCCTGCCACTTGTGACTGTATGACTGTAACTTTGTCACTTGTATCCTTACGATTTATATTGATTGTTTCCTAGTATGATTTAATTGTTGATTGTACCCTATGACTGTCATTAAGTGTTGTACCTGATGATTCTTGACTCTTGATGAATGTCTCTTTTGTTTTTATGTATACTGAGAGTATTTGCACCAAGACAAATTTCTTGTGTGTCCAATCACACCTGGCCTATAAAGAACATCTATTCTATTCTATTCTATTCTATTCTATTCTATTCTATTCTATTCTATTCTATTCCATAATTTCTATTCTATTCTATTCTATTCTATTCTATTCTATTCTATTCTATTCTATTCTATTCTAATGCCAGTTCAGGCTAAGGAAGGGTGGAATTTTGTAGCTGATCTGTTATCTTCTTTAGACTCTTTCATCTGACCCCTCCTTTCTCCTTAGGTCTTTGATGCTTGAATGTATTTGTCAAATTCGGAGGAAGAGCGATCCTGTAAATTCCTTGTGACAAAAGGCCTGTCCTTCTCTCACCTTGCCAAAGGAAAAGATGGGACAGGATGATTGAAGAATTCCTGATAGGAAGCAACACAAACTGAACCGAAAGCCTTAGAGGGAAATGTTCACAACTATTCTTCCCAGCATTCCTTGATGGCAATACATCACAAGTCAAATATTCCTTGGGCTTTTGAACCCATCTTATGTCCACCTTCAAAACCTCAGGGGTTAGATTCATGCGCAGTGCCCTAAACCCAAGGTAACCCAAGTGCCAATATTTGAGGGGCTGCCATAGAGAGGAGGGAGGGGTCAAGCTACATTTCCAAGGCACCCGAAGGCCAGATAAGGAAAAATAGATAGAAACTGAATAAGAAGAGATTTAATCTGGAAATAAGGAGAAACTTTCTGAAGGTGAGAAGAATCAACCAATGGAACAGAAGTTGCCCTCGGAAGTTGTGGGAGCGCCATCACGGGAAACTTTCAAGAAGAGATTGGACTCCCATCTGTCAGAAATGGTGTAGGGTCTCCTGTTTGGGCGGGGGGTTGGACTAGATCAGGGGTCTCCAAACTTTTGGACCTCAGGGACCACCAAACTCATGATTTTAACTCCTGAGGACCAGAGACCCTGGGAAAATCCCCAAAACATTCTGCAGGAAAATTCCCCACCCCATTTTCCTACTGATTGATCATTCTTTATTTGGGATTGCAGGATACCGTCTCCAGCTCCATTCTCAGGGGGAGAGGGAGAGAGAGACTTTTGGCTACATGCAAGGAAAGCAGCAGAAGCAGCAGAAATCTTTCTTTCTCTCCCCCAAACTCCGCCAGAAATGAATCTCTGTGAGACTTGTCACGCCGGCACCGCCTCTTGGAGCAGGAGGCCTTGCAGGATCCCAAAGACTCATTTCTAGCGGAGTTTGGGGGAGAGAAAAAAAGATTTTTGCTGCTTTCCTTGCGCGCAGCCAAAAGCAGAAGAAGAAAGATGTGGAACGAAGAAGCCCAGTGGCCAGGTGAGGCATGGAGCGAGTGGGGCAAGTTCCCCCCTCTGCCCTTTGCCCCCTCCCCTCACTACCTCGTGTTGTTCGCAATGCAAGCGACGCAAGCCATGTGTTCCCGTGGGCCATGTGGGTAGTGCAGCCTTGTGTTCCTGTGCAGCCTGGATTAATTGTTTTGGGGTGACATTTCTCCGCAGACCACCAAAATTTTCTCATGGACCACCAGTGGTCCCCGGCCCACTGGTTGGTGATCACTGGACTAGATGACCTGCAAGGTACCTTTCAACTCTGTTAATCTAATCTAATCTAATCTAATCTAATGCAATGCAATGCAATGCAATGCAATGCAATGCAATCCAATCCAATCCAATCTAATCCAATCCAATCCAATCCAATCTAATTAGATGGTAGAGGTAGTTCTTGACTGACAAATACAACGAGGCCCAAACTTTCTGTTGTTGAGCAGAATGTTGTTAAGTTAATTTTGCCCCATTTTACCATCATTTTCGCCACAGTTGTTAAGTGAATCACTGCAGTTGATATGTTGGGAACATGGTTGTTAAGTGAATCTGGCTTCCCCATTGAATTTTGCTTGTCAGAAGATTGCAAGGGGTGGGGATCACATGACCTTGGGAAACAGCAATGGTCATAAGAATGAAGCAGTTGCCAAGCGTTTGAATTTTGATCACACGATCGTGGGGAATGCTACAAAGGTTGCAAGTGTGAAAAATGGTCATAAGCCATGGTTTTCAGTGCCGTTGTAACTTGGAACGGTCACTAAATGAACAGTTATAAGTCGAGGGCTACCTGTATTGCTTTCACTCATTCACCCAACATGCTGTATGTATTGTAACTAAACGTGATGGCTTGCTTCGCCGCATGCTGGCTTACAAGCTACCCAAGTTTATTTGAATCAAAACTAGCATGTCATAAATGCCTTTTGGCCCAACCCTGTGCTGTCCTTGGCTTAGTGGGAGGTGTCTTCAGCCAATCTTTGCTGCTTTAGAGGTTGTTCCTGGGATTATGATCACAAGTGAGTCAATGGTGGGATTCAAATTTTTTTACTATGGTCCTGAGGGTGTGGCTTGGTGGGCATGGCAGGGGAAGGATACTGCAAAATCCCCATTCCCTCCCCACCCCACTAACCTGCTTTCCAGCTCCGTTCTCCTGTGCAGGGCAACCAAAGAAGACCCAGCCAATCAGCTGGGACTCAGGAGGCAGAGAAGAGATGGGGGCGGGGCCAGTCAGAAGTGATATTTACTGGTTCTCCAGAACTGCTCAGAACCTGCTAAATATCACCTCTGCTCTCCACCCAACTAGCCTGCTCTCCAGCTCCATTCTCCTGTGCAGGGCAACCAAAAAAGAGCCAGCGAATCAGCTGGGACTTGGGAGGCTGAGAATAGAGGGGTGGGGCCAGTCAGAGGTGGCATTTGGCGGTTTTCTGAACTACTCAAAATTTCCACTGCCGGTTCTCCAGAATTGGTCAGAACCTGCTGAATACCACCTCTGAAGTGAGCCCTAAATTTCCAGGGCTAAGTAAAATAGATAAGTTTCCTCCCATTTTGCGATCTTTCTTCAGATGGTTGTTAAGTGAATTGATGCAGTTATCTAGTAACATGGTCATTCAGTGAATCTAAGTTCTCCGTTGACTTTGCTTGTCAAATAGGTCACAAAACGTGATCATAAGATCCCAGGATGCTGCAACCATTATAAATACATGCCAAGCATCCAAATTTTGACCACATAACCATGGGGATGCTGATACTGCCATGTGAAAAATGGCCATAAGTCACTTTTTTCAGTGGTGTTGTAACTTCGGTCACTAAATGAATAGTTAAGTCATGGAGTAGCTGTAGGATTCTGTAGGAGCTGTAGCAGTGGTCCCCAACCTTTTTTGTGCCACAGCCTGGTACCAGCATCACAAAATCATCCGCGGCCCGGTACCGGCATCAAGCACTCATGGCAAGGCGAGCCAAGCGACTGGCCAGCCAGCCGTCCCCTGCTTCTCCCTGCCAGCTTCAACTCCTCCTTTGTACCTGTGTCGATGGGCTTCACGACGGCTTCGGGACGGTCACTCGGCTCGCCTTGCCATGCGTGCTGAAAGAATCCTCGCGCCTTAGTTTTGTTTGAAGCCGCCCCCCCTCCCGATGAAACTAAGGCACGAGGATTCTTTCAGCACCCAAACGCCGCTTTCTACCCAGAAAAGCTCACTGGAAGCACTTTTTCATCAAAACAAGATGGCAGCGCCCAGCAAACTGGTGGCTCGGTAGAAATTGTTCCACGGACCAGTACCGGTCCCCGGACCGGTGGTTGGGGACCCCTGAGCTATAGGATTCCTCCACTCACAGTAGAATTCCCTATGCCTACAGGCTCGAAATTTTGGGCCTGGACAATCTGGAACTGCGCCGCCTGCGGTCCGATCTAAGCATATTTCACAAAATTGTCTGCTATAACACCTTGCCTGTCAATGACTTCTTCAGCTTCAACCACAATAATATGTGGGCAAACAACTGATACAAACTCAAGGTCCAAACTCGATTGCAGAAAATATGACTTCAACAACAGAGTGGTCAATGCCTGGAACGTCCTACCCGACTCTGTTGTTACAGCCTCAACCCCTCAAAGCTTCAACCTCAAACTGTCTATTGTGGACCTCATCCCATTCCTAAGAGGTCCTTAAAGGGGACGTGTATAAGCGCTCCAGCATGGCTACCGTCCCTGTCTTACTGTCCCCATTTATCTGTATTTACTCCCTTTGTTCTTGTTTATGTTCACACTTGTACTTTTATCTTGCACATGTTTGACAAACAAACAAATAAATAAAATAATATTAAATGACATGTTTGCATCTTCTGTTTGTTCATTTGTAGTTGAAAACAGGACATAAACTTGAGAGCAGCTTCATTTGAAGGACCTCTACCCAACTCACAAGAGTGGAGGAGAGGCTGGTTGTGTTATGGGTACCTTCTCTTAAGGAGGTCCATCTGGTGGGACCAAGAAAGGCCTTTTCCGTGGTGACTCCCTCCCAGCAGAATATCACCTCTGCAGAGCAGAGATCTCCAAACTTGGCAGCTTTAAGACTTGTAGACTTCAACTCTCAGAATTCTGGGAATTGAAGTCCACAAGTCTTAAAGTTGCCAAGTTTGGGGGGCCCTGCTGTAGAGAGAGACAATTGCCCCCCACTTTGATTCTCCTTCAAAGGACCTTGAAGACAAAGTTTGACCAATGGGCCTGGGGATCCCAGACGGATATGGAGTCCATCAAGTGCCTGGTTTGATGGTTATAACCAAGGAGATTGGGTTTTGTATTCGGGTTTTATTTCTGTAAGCCACCCAAAGTCACACTGAGTTGGGTGGACATACCACTTTTCTAAAATGTGCTGTTTAATTACTCTTTAAAAGATAAATGTAAAGGTTCCCCTTGCACATACATGCCAGTTGTTTCTGGCTCTAGGGGGCAGTGTGCTCATCTCAGTTATAAAGCTGAAGAGCCAGCGGTCTCCGTGGTCATGTGGCCGGCATGACTAAACGGTGAAGGCGAATGGAATGCCATTACCTTCCCACCAAAGGGGTCCCTATTTTTCTACTTGCATTTTTAAACATGCTTTCGAACTGCTAGGTTGGCAGAAGCTGGGATAAGCAACGGGAGCTCATTCCGTTACGTGACGCTAGGGATTCGAACTGCTGAACTGCTGACCTTTCTGATCGACAAGCTCAGTGTCTTAGCCACTGAGCCACGGCGTCCCCTTTTTACTCTGTACTAGTTAGCTATTTTACATGAAATAATAGCTATTTTACATAAACCCCTTTTACTCTGTACTAGTTAGCTATTTTACATAAAATAATAGCTATTTTACATAAACCCCTTTTACTCTGTACTAGTTACCTATTTTACATAAAATAATAGCTATTTTACATAAACCCTTTTTACTCTGTACTAGTTAGCTATTTTACATAAAATAATAGCTATTTTACATAAACCCTTTTTACTCTGTGCTAGTTAGCTATTTTACATAAAATAATAGCTATTTTACATAAACCCTTTTTACTCTGTACTAGTTAGCTATTTTACATAAAATAATAGCTATTTTACATAAACCCTTTTTACTCTGTACTAGTTAGCTATTTTGGCCTCTTCAAATCAGCCTTGATTCCTGGCAACTGTCCGGATAAGTCCCTGCGGTTTTCTTGGCGAGATATCCCAAAGTTGTTTGCCACCATCTTCTCCTTCCTGGGGCCCGAGAGGGAAAGAATGGCCCCAAATAACCCAGCCGGCTTCCTGCCTCAGGCAGGAGTAAAATCTACAGGTTACTACCTGGTGGTGCCTTTAACCACTGCACTAAACTGTGGCTCTTAAACAACTTTTTAGAAGACTCCTTTTAATTATGACCTGAGCAGCTCTGGAATCTTTTCAGAAGCCGGTCAACACGAAAACACAACTGCTCTAACATCTGCTTGACCTTGGTTGTCCTTTAAGCTGGTTTTATTGTGTGTGATACACCTTTACGATCCTGGGGTTTTGCAGATTGCAGTAACCTCTTGAGTTCAAAAAGTCACAAGAGGAAGGAAGAGCCCAGAAGCTGAATTTTTGTGTGTGTAAGGTGGGAGAGAAATAAATGTCAGTCAACCCCGAGGGAAAAACAAAAGGCATTCTTGCATTTCAAAACTGGACTACAAAACTTTTGACGAAGAGCCTTGAAAAATAGCCTTATCAGCATATCTCGACTATTACCTAGTAGCTGCTTTAAAAAGAATTGCACAGACTAAAAAGCTTGGACAACACGCAATGACTTTGTGCTTTGTTTACAAAGACAGTATATTAGGAAGTATTTTTTCCCATTTTTTTAAAAGAAAAAATGCAAAAAAAAAAGTCTTGTGACAAAAAATAAGTTTTTTTTTTCCTGAATACAGGTTGTCCTTGATTTGACAATTGATCCCAAAATTTCTGTGGTTAAGCAAGATATTTGTTAAGTGAATTTTACCCCATTTTATGATCTTTCTCGCGTGAAACACTGTAGTTGTTAAGTTAGTAACACAGTTGATAAGTGAATCTGGCTTCCCCATTAGGTCACAAAAGATGATTATCACATTATCGTAGGACTCTGCAACCCTCCAAAATGTCAATCACTTGCCGAGCATCTGAATTTTGATCACGTGACCCTGGGGAATGCTGCAACAGTCATAAGTGTGAAAAAAAAGAGTCAGAAGTTACTTTTTAAAGTGCCGTTATAACTTTGAGTGGTCACTAAAAAAAACTGTTGTGAGTCAGGGACTACCTGTATTGAACCTTTTCCTTAAAGTTTTCATTGTTTAAGGGTTTACAACAAGGGTGTCATACTTGATTTCATTGAGGGCCGCATCAGGGTTGTGTTGGGGGCTGGGTTGGCGTGGTAAGGGTGGGCGTGGCCAACTCAATGTCACTCATATGGTTGCCTGAACGGCCTGCCAGCAAAAACAGGCTCCCAAGCTCCGTTTTCATTGGAGAGGCACTGTGGGCCTTAAGTTTGACATCCCTGGTTTACAGCATTGATGTCCGTTGCAGTGTTGATGAGAAATCGAAGTCCTTGAAGATAACTATCTTTTGTTTTTCTTTTCTTTTCTTTCTTTCTCTTTCTTTCTTTCACTCTCCCTCTCTCTCTCTCACACACACACACAGCCATCAACTAGCCCAGGGGTCCCCAAACTTGGCAACTTTAAGACTTGTGGACTTCAACTCCCAGAATTCTCCAGCCAGCCCAAGTTTGGAGACCTCTGAACTAACCTGATGTCCCTTTTAGTCACCATGGTCACACTTTCCATCTTGTGAGTACACCACCCTTTCAAGCGACAGACTACAAAAACTGATAAGGGAGAAAACGGCCACCAATCGTTAATTTTTATCTTTTTTTTTAATTTGGCATTTTGTTATTTGCATTTATATTAAAGCAAAGTGCATCTTTTCTTATTTTTCTTGTTTATACACATTGCACAATACATAAATAATGATGCTTATAAAACGTCTTTGTATTTACAAGTAATAATATATTTATATATAACATAAAATACATTTTTCTTTAATAAATCTCAAGGTTTTTTTTTTAAAAGAAGTCTGTTGTTATTTTTTTTCCCCAAAAAGCACTTCAATGCTAAAATTCCAAGGATGATGCTTTTCTTCTTCACTTATTCCTCTTTTGCATTTAGAAAAATAGCTTATGTTAAGGTCTAAACGTGCTCATTGAGCTAAGAACAGTGTAAAATTATCATACCAAGTGTATGAATAGAAGAAAAAAAAATACTAACATACTAACCAAATGACTGCAGTTTCTGGATGCAAACAGTTATTATCTGATCAAAATGGGGGTCAGGGAGTAAATACTGAAATTCAGCTTTGTCCATTGAAAAGAGAAGAGGAGGGATGAACTCTGCTTTGCAAATCCATTTTGAAAAGCCCAGGCCAAATATATATATATATTTTTACAGGCATTGTAAGTGATAGCCAAGCCCAGAAAAATGGCTATTTCTTTCCCAAACCTGTGCAGCTTCTTCTTTTCCATCCACAAGATCAGTCAAAAGGTTTAAAGTTGCAGGTAGATATAATAAAGAGGAAGGGAAGAAAGATACCTCCTTACACCCGGTTGGCTAAAATCCTGCATTTCTGCATTAATTCCCCACAGTGATTCTTGTGTGTTGTGCCAGGGGCTATGCACCACCCTGCCACTCACATCGGCAAGGAGCTGGTTTGCTTTATTTTATTTTATTTATTTCATATTTCTTAAACCACTCATCTCCCGCCCTGCATGTCTCTCTTGCAACAGATGGGAGCGCCCTGCAGCAAGATGGACGGGGTCCTTGGGTTTGAAGTTGTCAGAAGGAAGGCATCTCTCGTCAAGCAGGAGTGGATCCAGAACCATTCACTTGATTCTAGAATGAAATACAGGTCGCTCTTGACTTGCCACCACAATTCAGCCCCAAATTTTGGTCGTTAAGCAGTTTTAAATGAGTTTGGGCCCATCTGACAATATTTCTTGCCACCGTTGCTAAGTGAATCACTGCACTGTTAAGTTAGTAACATGGTCGTTAAGCGAATCTGGATTTCCCCATTAACTATGCTTGTCAGAAAGTTGCAAAAGAGGATCATACAACCCCAGGACATGGCAACCGTCATAAATAACAAGCGTCCAAGTTTTGATCACATAAATCTGGGGATGCTGCAATGGTTGTTAAGTGTGGAAACAATAGACATACATCACATTTTTAACCCCAGTGCCGGTGCAACTGGTCACCGAATGAATAGTTGTATGTCAAGGACTAATTGTAACTGCTTGCAGGAATTTGTCCTACCTCTTGCAAGCCAGATTAAACTCCAGACTTTCCCTCCCATCGATGGTCACTGAAGGAAACCAGATCTTGGTGTATTATGGCATTTCTAAGTGTGGATTGATAGAAGTCTGCTGAAATCAGCAGAACACCCCCAAGTGTGCAAAGAAGGTGGTGTATTTATTTGGAGGAAACACAGGATTCCTTTGGAGAGAAGCGTGTGTGTGTGAGCCTCACAAAGGGAGGTGAGAAAGATAACGCAGCCTGAAAGGTACAGTGAAGATGGTAACCTGAAAAGCCTGTAAATTGGGATTGAATCCATTCAAGTCGTGTTTGAATCACAATTTGAAAAGAAATCAGAATGAGCCCCTCTCGGTAGACACGTCCGACTGAAACCTTTCCCAACCTTCTTCTCCTCTCCTTCTGGGTTGTTGGTCATCATCCACATTTAAAAAAAAGTTATCTCCACAAGGCGCGCCCACCCCAAAATAAAAAGACAGAGAAAAGGAGGGAAAAAGAAAGAAAGAAAGAAAGAAAGAGAGAGAGAGAGAGAGAGAGAGAGAGAGAGAGAGAGAGAAAGAAAGAAAGAAAGAAAGAAAGAAAGAAAGAAAGAAAGAAAGAAAGAAAGAAAGAAAGAAAGAAAGAAAGAAAGAAAGACGGAGAAATCTTCCCATAAGCTATTTCTCAAAACAGAACGAACAAACAAAAAACGTTTGCACACCATAGCAAGCACTCAAAAGGAAACGTTTTAGCAGCAAAGTCATTATAAAATGTCACTGGTTGAGCAGCGATTCCCAAACTTGGACACCCTGGAAGAAGGGTGAACTTCAATTCCCAGAATTCCCTCTGCTGGCTGGGAAACTGTGGGAGTTGAAGTCCACCCGTCCTTTCAAGATGCTGCGCTCAGGAAGGCCTGCGGTTGAGTCGAGTCGAGTCGTCTCGAGTCATCGGTTATTAAAAATAATCTCCAGCCAGCACGGACAACTGCTGATGAACTGTCTGGTGTAGCACTGGCCCCAACCTTTCACGAAGCTGATCTGCACCGTGAAACCCGTCCAAGGTTGCTGCATGAATTCGTGGTCGTTGGGCCTCTGCAAGCTGTAGGCTTTCTCGTAATCAAACGCTTTGATGGAAAAGCCCGGAAACACTTTGTGAACCAACAACGTCCTGGAATCCGGGTTGTCCAGTGTGGCCGACTTGATAAAAATCGGGTAACTGCTGCGGTTGTAAAGCCATACGCCGTCCACTTCCTTGCTCAACTGGATGCCATAACCGATCTTGGCACGGACCTTCTGCACCAGATGGTTCTTATTGTCCGAATTGAGCTGTCCGAGACAGAAGCCGTTCCCCTGAGGTAGATCGTAAAATATATCCAGGGAAGGTTCTTGGACCGAATACAGGCGCCCCACCCGTGTCTTCTCTTCCCAATAGGCCACCACGCACCAGTATGATAGATCCCTGGGTTCCTGTAGAACTTGAGAATCTAGGAGAAGATTAAAAAAAAGAGAGAGAATATATCAGGTTAATCTCACAAAAGGACAATCGAACAATCGAACAGGCCTGAATACAGGAAAGCCCTCAACTTATGACAGTTGCTTAGTGACCAGAGTTATGGTAGATCCATCCAGAAGATACTTGTCACCTGATTCTGAAGTTCCAAGCCCACCCCTCTCCCCACAGCCGAATGATCCCACAATTTAGGACATTTTTTGCTGAAAGAAAACCAGCATTTATTTCCAGTTTGCGACACAAACACCCAGTAGGAAGCAATAGTTCACTTAACAGCTGCCGTGTTTGCGTAATAAATCTTGTGTTTGCTTAACAACCACTGCAAAAAGTCATAATATTGGGTCAGTCGCATGAGTGATCCACTTTATGACCCTCATGATATCTATGTCCATAATGGGCATGATTGTTATGGTCATAAAAGTCAAGGACTTGTGGTGGGGGTTTTTTTGGCACCTATAAACATCATTTCCTTAATGACAGAATAACAAAGAATACAGAATAATAAGTGAAGTGACTTGTAGCAGTGCCGCAGTGAAAGAGGGCTTAACGCCATTTGTGTAATGATGTCATTATGTAAATGATGTTGGCTTACAATCAGCTCTGATTTAATGGACTTTCATGAATAACAAACCATCTCGCCCCTTTTTGTTATAATGAACTTTTATACTTCTCAAAACCGTTCGAATCAAAAGGGAATTCAAGCGAGAAATCTTGAGAGCATATCCAATTCCAAACTGTACTTTAGCAATTATCCCAGAAAATGTTTTAAAAACACATTTTTATAAAATTTTATAAAAAATAAATAAATAATAATCCTAGTATTTCTGTTTTAACTTGGCCAGATTTTCTCTGACTCCATGAAAGATCAATGGCGTCTCACATCTTCTCAACCGTGGCGATGTGTGGACTTCCAATTCCCAGCTTTGCTGCCTGGGGAATTCTGGGAATTGAAGTCCACACATTTTCAAATTGTCAAGGTTGAGAAAAATTGCCTTAGGAGATGATCCAGGGATTGTACTGTCACTTTGGAGCACTTAAAGAGTAATATTTGGCCAATGGGTCTCTTTAAGCTGATGGAGGCCTCACAGCCTTACTCCCAAAGTCATAATGATCAGATGTGAGTAAGGATTTGGGAGGGAACAGACTCCAGTTCTAAAAATCCCCTTTAAAAAATGGAATTCTACACCGAGGGACGAACTAAGACCATTTCTTTGAGATTTCATCTTTTGCAGCAGCAGCTCTTCCCATTGCCAACAATTTATATTATTCATGGACCGTGGCCAGTCAAAATCAGTTGTGAAAATAGGCGAAGATGCAAAAATTGCTTTGTGCTGTGATATCTTCTATATGCCATAATTCTCCCACCCACCCTGCAATTCCACCTCTCTCTCTCTCTCTCTCTCTCTCTCTCTCTCTCCCTCCCTCTTGGCTGCACCCTTTCAGTCCAAGCCGAGAGTAAATCAATGGCGGATAAACATCTTATCAAAGATCTGCTAATCAACCACAGATGTCCTTTTGTGATGTGTAATGTGTGTAAGCGGAACTGACAACGCACAGCCTAACCCACTGAAAAAGATCATACTTTTCTTAAAAGGGAGTCCCCCTCCTCCTATGGCGTCATTAATTTTCTTCTTGGCTATATCACAAGTCATTAAAGGAGAACTGACCGAAATTCTACCTAAACTGGAAAACGAGACCAAGATATCCCTTAATATACAGGTAGTCCTTGACTTACGATGACAATTGGAACCCGGACTTCCACTGCAAAGCAGGGCAGTTATGTTAAAGCGAATTTCACTTGATTTTAGGACTTCTTTTTGTCGTAGTTGTTAAGCAAATTGCTACAGTTGTTAAGTGAATCATGCAGTCATTAAGTAAACCTAGTTCCCCCAATTGATTTGGCTGGTCACTGAACCACTCTAAGTACTGTTACAGGCCAGCTGCTAAAGCCCTTGAATTTTGATCATATGATTTTGGGGATGCTGTTTGGGTGTAAATGGAGGACCAGACATAAATAACTTTTTTTCACTGCTGTTATAACTTAGAACACACACTGAACAAAAGGTTGTAAATTGAGGACTACCTGATTTAGAAGCATGACTCATGCTTAGATTTCTGCTTATAAATACAAAAAATAAAAAATAAATTGCACTGAATGGGGTTCAGCTTCATTCTCCTTTCTCACCAAAAAGCCCTTCCTTTTTAACTATGTTTTGTGTTAAAAGGGGCAAAGCAATTCTTACGAACTTTCTGTAATGGTAATCAAAGGCCTGTTGCCCTTCTGCAAATTTTTAATCCATGCACTACCGAGTAGCCTAAACATTTCTGAACTTCCTTTCAACTGTTATTTATTTACTTATTTTCAAAGCGGGATGGATCAAATTTCCATCTAGATATGATTTAGCCAAAGACAGAAAATGAAAATCGGTGGTTCTTCACGGACAAGGAAGTCCCACGTAATGCTTGAAAATCAGGCCAACGAAGCGAAAGGAGAAAAAAAAAAATCAATACAACTTCTATCCTCAGACAATCACAATGAGCTTCACAAGCAAGTCTACGCTCGTTTTATTTATTTATAGCATTTTTGCCCTATTTTTAGTCACGGAGATTCACAGAGCCGTCTGACACAGGCAAAATAAAAATGGCTTAATAGTCTGGAAGATACCATGCCAAAGGAAGAAAAGCAGGAAGAGGGATTTTAAAAATTCAAGGTGGAAACACCGTTCTGACACTGAGCAATGGAATTTAGAATTCTATCAAACGTGGTTAATTTCTTTCCATGCTTGCTGGGGAATTCTGGGAGTTGGAAGCTCACATATCTTACAAGTTTGAAAAACACTGATTTAAGGTAGAGAAGAGCACCTCTCCTTTTTAGTCCACCTTTGGGTTGTTGTTGTTGTTGTTGGTTTTGCTCTCCCCACTTTCTTGTACCCCATTTTAGTGCCACACAATGTTGCCGCCAACTATCCCACTGAAACCCAGAATGGGAGAACTGAACAAGCCATGGTAGAAACAAACTAAGTGTTTGCATCAGATGGCTTTTAAACCACACTCTCCCTCAAAGGTCTACAGGATATTTCTTGCAACCTGGGCAGGGAAAAAAACATGGTTCAACTTTACAACTATTTGGGGAAGCATTTTTCCCCTTAAAAGGAAAAAAAAATATCTTGCTTTCATGCCAAAAGCAGCAAACTGCAGACAAAGAGACCAGCAGGCATGAAAACAAATGAATGAAAGAATAGAGGAAGGAAGGAAGGAAGGAAGGAAGGAAGGAAGGAAGGAAGGAAGGAAGGAAGGAAGGAAGGAAAGAAAGAAAGAAAGAAAGAAAGAAAGAAAGAAAGAAAGAAAGAAAGAAAGAAAGAAAGAAAGAAAGAAAGAAAGAAAGAAAGAAAGAAAGAAAGAAAGGTCTATGTAGATTCTCAATCATCCAAGGCCACGGTTGTACTTTTCCAAAAGGCAACTGGACTTTTGTTTTTGCTTGAGGAGGTTTCGCCTCTCTTTCAAGAAGCTTCCTCAGTTCTGGGTATATTTTACCCAGGGTATATTTGTGCTGAAGGCTTTTGGAAGCCGCCTCATTGTAAGAAAGAAGATCCTCCAGATTTATTCTCACCTGCACTGATGCCCCTAGCAATCCAGAGACAGACTGAGGTCAGTTAAAGAGAAGTTTTCGGATTACCTTAACAGCTGTTAAAATAATTGGGATGAGAATTTCTTTCTCATTATTCAGCCGCCCCCCCACCCCAATTTGTTCAGAAACAAAAGACCATATTGGTAAATACATCATGAAAAATATATCCCAGCTTATTTACATGTCAAGCTGCATGCAATTAGCATAATTTGCTAATTATTCTGGAGAAAGAGACAGGCGACAAGCTGTTGGAAGATTATGCTGCATTCAATCTTAGTTTAGCTCTACTAAAATGCCTTGGCTTTTAAAATGCACATTTTTACTTCTCCCCCATGTCTCAATAGACGGAACAATCTTCAATTGGGCTTTCAAAGGTTGTTTTTTTTCCCCGACACACCAACTGAATGGTTTTTTGGACACCTCACTTAAATAAAAAGGAATCCTATTATCAAGCAGCTGGAAAAGTATCTTGAAATCAGTGTTTGGGTATATAACCAACTTTCACTACTCAATTATTTCACAGGCACAATTATTTCTTCCAAACCTGGCCAAGAAACTTCTTCCTAGCTACTTCCATGGTGATTTATCTGCTCCAACTATGAATATTTGAACAAACATCTGTGCAAAGATGTTCAATCTCTAAGAATGCATGAAATAGACCTTATACTGCACTTAGATACAAGGTTAAAGCAAATAAAAAACACGGCATTCAATCTTGCATTGTTATAATTATATTTCAGCTCACAGATACCGTATTCCTTATATATGTACGGCATGCAAATGTTATAAATTGAGCATCTGCAATGTTTAGGAATGCAAAGTAAATAAAAGAAACAGATTTCCACCTCAAAAAAACCAGTTCTTGCAAATATAGTTTCATTGGATCCATAATAACCACATATAATTAGAAATATACACTATAATTCTCAGCTAACAAAAGTAAGTAATATTAGAACACTGTTTTATTTTTTATAATGTAACTTTTAGTAAACCAGCCTTCATCCACAGAAGCCTGATGATGGCAGATGAGATTCTGCCGAAACGTTGCTACAACTTTAAAAGCACAACTACAATGACGTGGGAAAATACCCGAACAAAGCCGAATGCCATACATACATACATACATTCATACATACATACATATATATATTTCGTTCAATGAAATAACAATCCACCAAGAGGTCTTGCTCTACTCCTCAACTAGTTTTTCCATCAAGAAATGCAATAACAGAATAACAGAGTTGGAAGGGACCTTGGAGGTCTTCTAGTCCAACCCCCCCCCCCACTCAGGCAGGAGAACTTACACCATTTCAGTCAAAATGTATTATCACACAACAGACTATAGGTAATCTTCGACTTATAAACATTTGTTTAGTGACCATTCGCTAAAGTCACTAAGATGGTACTGGAAAAAATGACTTATGATCGCCAGGTCAAATCTACAACTGTTGCAGCACCCCCATGACCAGCCTATGCTCACATAACCACCTAGCATAGCAATGGATATTCTGGTCCCAATTGTTCTTCGTAAGTCGAGGACCGCCTGCATAATCGCTCTTTAGGAGCTATTATAGCATATAGTATCTATAATATAGTACTCAGGAGATCTTTAATCCCAGGCATCTAGATCAAACGATATTGAATTCTTATCTCGAAATAAGCAGCTAATCCAATACTGTAACTCCGAAAGCTAAGCATAGGAAAGAAATGACAGTTTTGGGGGAAAAATATTTTCTGAGGTCAGCGCAGTGAAAAATGGCAGATAGGAACCCATTGAAAATGGTTGCTCCATGTTTGGCTGGAGCACCTAAGATGGTGTGGTTGCCGCAGGCTCATGGAGAGGATTTCTCCGGGTAGAATCTGAGTGAGGACATCTGAACCACGCAACAGGTGGGGCCATGGACAATTAGACTCATAATGTACTCCCAACCAATGTGTATCAGTGTAAAAGTAAAAGCAGGACAATATAACTTAACTCAACCAACCGTAGCTAAAAATACTGGCTTAGAGTGATATATGAACTCAACCAAACTCACCTATTAGTCCCACACACCTTCCAAAATGTTATTCAGTCAAAGATCAGGGGGGAAAATAAACATTTAGACGTGGTGTAGGAAACAAGACCTCCGGTCTTCGTGAAGATTTTAAGAAACTCAAAGTTGTGGTAGTGCTACTTTAACTTCCTCTTCCATTCATTCATACTAACTCACTGTGACAGGACCGACTCTTTGATTCAATGAACATCAAGGGGAGGTTTTATTTTTATTACAAATCCTTTAATACCTTTGAACTCCTGGAATATTCTGGAAAGGTTTTCCATTACTACCCCATATTGAGAGTTATCGTGGCCTGAATGCTCCCTACCAGTCAATTTAAGGAATATCAGCCTTTTTCCACTTCTTTAAGAACGTGAAAAATAAACTAATAGCCTTCTATCCTAGTTTTTTCTTTTTCTTTTTTTACAAGATCACCACTCTTATTTTTCTTCCACCGGCCAAATGTGACTGTCCCTTCCTATCTTGGTCTCAACTCTTTCCACAACTCCTATAAATGCTTTCCTTTGAAGAGATCTCTCTTCTCCATTCATCATGAGAAGCCACTGAGGTACAGGATCTCTGAGGGGGCCAGCCAGAAGAGTAAAGATCTTAGTTATAATTATGAGTTTCAACTGTACACACATAACTACCATCACGTCTTTGGACACACACCAATGCCCGAGAGTCTACCTTAAAGTTAGGTCTGGCCTTATCAATGTTGTTGCTATTGTATCCCTACGTAGAGGACAGGTAAACATGGTCTGGCTACCTCTTGATCTTGCCCATGTGGTTAAAAATACTAAGATTAATTTGCAAAGAGGAAGGGCATGAATTACAACTTGAGGGTTAAAGAGTTGATGGAGCCAAAGAGGTGAGTTTAGCTTCTATCTCTTTATTTGACAGGCCTGATGATCTGCCCCATTCACAAAGGACTTGAGCTGGCCAAAGAAAATTCCTGACAAAAAAAAGAATAGTTAAATCATAACAAGCATCCAAAGTGCAGAAACCAAAGCTAAATCTTCAAAGGGGAGCCAAGGCAGGCGCCCAAAGTCAACCATCAAAGCCATGTTCATGACCAAGGTTACAAACGGCACATGACAGCATAACATTCGGAAGCTTGGCAACCGATTCATATTTACGACGGTTGCAGTGGTCACACGATCACTTTCTGACAAGCAAAGTCAACGATGGAGCTGCAAGGATTCATTTAACAACTGTAGCAAGGAAAGTCGTAAGATGGGGCAAAACTCACTTAGCCAATGTTTCACTTAGCAACAGAAATGTTGGGCTGGACGTATACCAAGGACTACCTGCATTTCCAAAGACAGAGCCGAGACCTACCGAAGGGTGGAAGGAAAAAGGCAGTTGGAATTAAATAATTAGGCTGGCCGTATACCAAACAGCATAGAGGCCATTTACAGTAAATATTATGAATGGATCTGGCTGGGTTTCTTCATTCTCTCTCTCTCTCTCTCTCTCTCTCTCTCTCTCTCTCTCTCTCTCTCTCTCTCTCCCTCTCTCCTCCCTCCCTCCTCTTCCAAAACCTCTTTTCCTTTTCCTGAGCTAAGTAGAAATTTGGCCTTCAGACGCGACAGTACTCTGTAATTTGCATGGCTGATGGAAGTCTATCGCCTGCGACAGAGACATGGAGTTAGTTGGCTTTAGTCTAACCACTAGAGACAGGCAGGGCAGCCTTCTTTGGTGTGTGCGTTTGTGTTTTTCTAGCTATAAAGCAAACTCATTCACAGTCTGCGTGGCTCCGGCCTGCTGGCTTTTAAAGAAAATACAATTAGGCTTCAAAAAAATAAAATTATTTTTCCCCCCCCTCTTCTTCTCCTCCTCCTTCTCTCCCCTCTTGCATTTTTCCTCTTTGGATTGTTTGCAGCAGCAGTAATTGATTACTTGTCATAATTAGAGGGCAGCAGTGACTAATGAAGCATTTATGAATCAATTTTTGTTGGCTTTTCATATATTCTTGTAGACACTGTATGGAGACTGGGGTCTTTCTTTTTCTGGGCCCCCTCTCTAAGTACTGTACACACAGACAATCCTTCCACTCAAAAAATTCTAGGCACCTCATGCTTATTTACACATTATTATAGTTCCATTAACCTGTAACCTAAAGCATTTACATGTTGCTTAAGCACTGCAGAGAGAACATGTTCCATCTGATCCTTATATTTGGAGGTATGAAAATATGAAGTTGGGGGAAATGTTTTGGACTTTCATGCAAGATGAAAAAGAATGAATATTAATTCTAAAAGCACATTCCCCCAATGGCCCAGAATCTCAGACTTAGGTAAAAGCAGGTTGGAATAACACAGTTGGAAGGGACCTTGGAGGTCTTCTAGTCCAGCCCCGGGCTCAAGCAAGAGACTCCATACCATACCATTCAGACAAGATTGTTGTCCAATCTCTTCTTAAAAAGCCCCCAGTGCTGGAGCACCCACAACGTCTAACTTCTGTCAAGAAATTTCTCCTTAGTTCTCGGTTGGTTCTCCCCCTTGATTAGTTTCCATCCATTGCTTCCTCATTGATTTTGCTTGTCAGTGGGTCGCAAAAGGGGATCACACAACTCCGGGACACCGCAATCATAAATATGAACCGGTTGCCAAGCATCTGAATTTTGATTGCATGATCTTGGAGAGGTAACTGAAGAAGTAACTGTGAAAAACAGCCATGTCACTTTATGGAGGCTTTGTAACTTTGAAGAGCCACTAAATTAGAAGTCTCCCAACTTGGCAGTTTTAAGACTTCAAGTCCAAGAATTACCCAGCCAGCATGAGTATATCTGAGGAATTCTGGGAGTTGAAGCCCACAAATCTTAAAAGTTGCCAAGTTTGGAGACCCCTGCACTAAATGAACTGTGGTAAGTCAAGGATAATCTGTAACTGTCTTGAGGAAGGCAGAAAAATCCAGAGTCCAGCAACGTCCACGCGCTCTACTACTGACCTCTGGAGAAACTAGACTTTTTGTGAAAATATCAGTAGGGTTTGAACCAGATGTCAACAGATTTCAAAACAAAGCCCAGCAAGCAAGATTTTATAAGGCCTACTCAATGCCATTAAGACCTGGGTCATAAAGAATTATTCTTTTTTTTTTTAAAAAAAAGATACTTCCATATCTAAGACCAAAATTTGTTGATTAAATCTGTGTTCTAAACAGAACGGTGCTATTATTAACTTCAAATGGTCACTAAATGAATGATTTGTGAGGACTGCTGTACCTGTGGGGCCACCTCTTTTGCTGCCTATCAGCTCCCTTGCTCCACCTGATGTTTTACATTTCTGAAACATTCTTCTTTAATTAAAGGTAAAAGCCAGCCTCTCGTATCAACTTACATACCTCAAAACTGGTCCCTCAAGCTGTCTTAGCAAATAATTTTAAACAAATAAATTGTGCAGGGTTGCAACCCAGCATTTGAGCAAAGAGCACCCTTCCCCTGTCCCCTAAACATCAAAGGTAACCGAGAAGAAAGAAAGAAAAAACAACAACATTTGAATCTACAAACTAGACAGAGTGGAAGCCTGTTTGTTAGGTGTGTGCTGTGTAGCTACAATTGCCAAGCAGCCCCAAGAGGCTGAGCATTTAAAAAAAAAAAAATGACCCATTTAAGATCCAAACTAAACACATCCCCGAAGTTTTCCTCCCAGTTTCATTGAACTTGAAGACTGACCAGGGCACAGCAGAGCAACATTAAGTCGCCGTAATTTTAAAACTGTTTATTCCTTATCTTTTAAGAAAATAACAGACGGAATATGGCATTTGTGTATTAAGTGAATTCCGAAACGTTTTCTCCCTTGGGAAAATGCAACTGATAAAAATCATCTTTTCAGATCATCAGGCAAGGCTTCCTAAACAAACAAATAAATCTTGTGGGTTTTTGGTCTGCTTTTGAACTTTTTGCAGGCTTTTTGCAAGCTGCTGCCCTACCATATTAAGGTCCCAGAATTGGGGGGGGGGGAGGTATTTGTTAGCCCCCCCATCCTTCATATTTGACAGATGACATTTCTAAAACTTTGTTCACAATGCTTGCCAAGATGTCTAAATTAAGAAGACTTGTAAAAAAGACAGCCAAACCCATCCCTTCCCCTTCCTAAACGGAGTCTAGCAATACCAGATTAATGCCAAATATTTAGCCGCGTTCGTTTTTCCTCCTTCCCTGCAGACGGCATTCTTTCCAGCTACTCTCAGATTGCACATTAAGGGTGGGAGCAAAAAAACAGAGGAGAGGCAGCTCATTTTAGCGGCTGCAACACGGGATCTGCTTAGAAGACCCCCGAAACTTAGGGGATTTCCCTAAAAGCCTCTCCATGAAAATAGCTTTTTTGTCCCGTCCCGTCCCCCAAAGATCTCCAAAACTCAAGGTTTCGCCCTAAAAGCCTCTCAAATAAAACAGCATTCTTTCTTTTTATTTTTCCGCCTTAGAGAAGACAGCAAAGGAAGGCTTCTTCTACAGCCGAGGAGCCTTTTTTCTTTAAAGGTGGGTGGACAAGTTATTTCTGCACACAGTTTGGGGGATCCTTGAGCCTCTATTATCAAGGATGAGAACCTGGGCAGACGAGACGGGCTGCTGAACGTTTACCAAAATTGCTAACCAGTTAAAAGTTCCCGGATTTGATAGAGGAAAAATATCCCCTTGCTCTACCCCACACGCCCTCTTTCCTCCGCCAGCCCTTCTCCCTCCGCTCTTTCCTTCCTGCTTCCTTCCTTTACAACCTAAAACCCTGTGTCTCCTCTGGCCAGGCCTTTACTTAGAGGCAAAACCAGCATTCAGCGCCAGTCTAGAGACAGGCTGCAGACTGGAGAAGTTAATCATTACTTCTGTCTGCCTTCATAATCTAATCACTTCTGTGCCTCAGCGTATACAGAAAAGGCCATTTCTCTCTCTCTCTCTCTCTCTCTCTCACACACACACACACACACACACACACAGAGAGAGAGAGAGAGAGACACATGCAAACAGACACATGCAAACGCCAAGCTGGTGCCCTCTGGATGCATCTCTGGTAGACCGGGAATCGTGGGACTTGTAGTCTGAGCACCTCAGGAAGGGCACCCGAAGGAGGAAAACAGAGATTTGGCTAGGAAACTCTGGGCTGGATTCACTTCCTTTCCCCAACTGGGAATCTTGGGCCCTTACTCTGCCTCCGAGAATGACAAATTGAGGGGGCTCTTCTTAAAAAAAAAATAAAAGGGGAGGTTGCATTTATGATTCCCACCCCCTAAAAAAACCCCTCTCCTGAACGCAGGGAGTTAACAACACTTAACGAAATCTGACATCTTCACAAGTAATTAATCCTCCCCGCATTCCTGGGAAGCTAATAGCACAAAACAAGGAATGGCGAGGGGAGGGGAGAGGAATGAATGACTTTTTAGTTTACTTTAAAAAACAGGCCAGACAGCACTTTATTCTTATTTCAAAGCCGTCCTAAAGAAGACGAGAGCTGGCTGATCTTTTTGCTGCTAGTAAAAACAAGACGCAAGCAAGACTGTTGCCTCCTTGTTCACCTCCACAGGCATCAGCTATCGAGGGCTAGGGCCGTGATGGTGAAAGGTGGCACGCAGAGCCATTTGTGCGGGCATGCGAGCCCCAGCCAAACTTACGTGCACTGCGCATGCGCGTACCTCCCAGCTGATTTTCGGCCTGTTTCAGGCCATTTTTGCCCTCCCGGAGGCTCGAGGGAAGCCTCTGCTGCCTCGGGAGGCCGAAAAACAGGCCTCCTGGAAATACCGGAAGTGCCGAAACGGGCCCATTTTTCGGCCTCCCAAGGCTGCAGAGGCTTCCCTCGAGCCTCTGGGAGGGAGAAAAGGGCCCGAAAATCAGCTGAGAGGCACGCGCATGCGCAGTGCAGGTAAGGGGGTGGGGGCGTTGCATGCGCATGCACGGGAGGGGCAGGGTGCACTGCATCATGGGTGCTGGCGCGTGCACTTTTGACAACCGCAATAAAAAGTCTAGGGTAAAAGGTTTCACTGGGCTAGGGTAACCCACCTGATAATCCACACCTCCTCTCTTCGGGGCGGGGGGGGAGGATGTTTATACACAACTCTCATCATCCTTTGCCATGGGGAACAGAGATCCCAAGTCATAGGCAGGGAGTCTCAGGACCTCAGTTGGGGCTTTTCCATCCAACCAAGGCAGGTAGCGAAAGATAAAATCCCAAAGGACCATTAAAAAAAACCAACCCTATCAAATACAGGTAGTCCTCGACTTACAAGAGTTCATTTAGTGACCGTTCAAACTTACCACAATGACGCTGAAAAAAAAAAGGGACTTTTTCATGCGACCATTTGCACCATCTCTGTGTTCACATGATCAAAATTCGAACCCTTGGTAATAGACTCCTGAGGGTGTCTGTGTGTGCAATCCCCTTTTTGCGACCTTCTGACAAGCAAAATCAAACGGGGACTCCGGATTCACTTAACAACTGTGTCACCGGCTTAACACAAATGCAGGGTGACTCACTTAACAACCGTGGCAAGAAAAGTCGTATAAGTGAGGGCAACAACCACCCCACTTAACAAACGTTTCTTCAATGAGCCACCTAAATTTCGGGCTCCGTTGTGGTCATAACGTACGACCACAATGGAGCCCCAAACTTCTGTTGTTAAGTGAGTTTTGCCCCAGTTTATAACCTCTCTTGCCCACAGTTACTCAGTGTTATCACTGCAGTCGCTAAGTTAGCAACCCGGCTGTAAAGTGAATCTGGTTTCCCCATTTTGAGTTTGCTTGTCAGGAAGGGATCCTGTGACCCTGAGGTAAATATGAGCAGGATAACTTCAAACAGTCACTACATGCGAAGTTGTAAGTCAAGGATTACCTGCATATAATAAATCCAAATTAAATGCAGTTGTTGTTCAGGCATTAAGTCGTGTCTGATTCTTTGTGACCAGAGCACATCAGGCCCCCTTGTCCTCCCCACACACTCCTATCTCCGGGGGTTTGCGCCCCAATTCAGCTTTGTTGCACCCATGGCACTATCTAACCACCTTCATTCTCTGCCATCCCCTTCTCCATCTGCCTTCCATCTTTCCATCTTTCCTCATTGGGGTCTTTTCCAATGAGTCAATTAAAGGGAAACAGGCTAGCAAATAAAATACAGGTAAGTCCTAGGGTTACAAGAGCAATCGGGAGTGGAATTTCCACCGCAGTGCGTTTTTAAAAACGTAATGTGGCGTGGCCAAATTGCTCAGCCATGGCAATTCCGGCACTCTCCGTTGGCTGTTGTTAAGTGAAGACTATGCAAGTTATTAAGTGAGGACTGATTAAGAGGAGGAATCTAGGCACACAGGCCAGTGGATGAATGACAGGCAACAGGCATTACAGAGTGCAAAAAGAAGTGGTGAGAGTGTTGGCTAAGATTTATATGGCAGTATGAAGAAACTTGTAAGTTGATCAATTCCTAGTCATTGCTATAGAATAGACTGGCTGAGCAAGTTCCTTCCAGAGGAAAGTTTCAAACTAATTTACAGTCCAATTTCTTAGCCACTCTATTTCACTAGCTCTCGGTTACGATTACAGCACAGTAAGCGTCATTAAACTCAAGGGGACCTATCTATCTAGGGAGATTTCAGAGGATTGCATTAAAAATGTCCTAACGTAGTTTGGGACATGTGAATTTGCAACACTGGGCTCTCATCTGGTTGACCTACTTGACGACAGTGAAATGAGAACAAGTGAGCAGTCTTTTCAAAAGGATCTTTTCATCTTTTTTTAAAAGTTGTCCCGAATGACTCAAGTTAGGGTCTGCTACCAGCAAGAATGGTCCACATGCATAGAGACATCTCTTTTCTCTTTGCCGTTTTGGGTTTTTGCTTCTAAAATCAACATGTCCAGTGAAAGTGATAAAGGGCCCCTTGCCTCATAAGGCAAAGACCGGCTCCTTAAAGGTCCCTTGCTCTGCCTCAGCGATCAAATGCATTTATCTATTCTGACAAAAGATAGCATCAAACAGGTTTCTCCAACAAATAACTGGGAGGCAGAAGTCAACCAGCATCTCTAAATGGCAACCAGAAGGAAACTATTTTATCTTGCTGCTATAATATTTGGCTAAGGAGGGGGACATCTCGTAAATGAGAGAACATGTCAGTAAGAAAACATTATCTCTTTCAGCCATCTAAAGTGCATTAATTTGAGGAAGTCTGCTTTAGGTAATTTTCAAATATTCATCCTTGGGTAATCTTTCTATTCCATCTGGTCTGCTATGGAAATCCTTGATACACTTAGTATTGCTAGATTTACTCTGGAAATCTATCCATCCATCCAAGTCCCATTGGTCCTCTAGGAGGGTCAAGGAAAAACTGCCCTGAATTCTTCAACACAAACACACACCTATTCTGGAACAGTGTTTTCCAACTTTGGTGACTTTTAAGATGTGTGGACTTCCAACTCCCAGCTTTCTAGTACTTGGAGAATTCTGGGAGTTGAAGTCCAGACATCTTAAAGTCATCAAGGTTGAGATGCGCTGTTCTAGAATATGAACCTGGGAGAGGGTTGCAGTCATGTGATCTGGGGATCATGTGATCTCGCCTTTTGCAACCTTCTGACAAGCAAAGTCAATGGGGGAAGTCAGATTCACTTAACCACCATGTTACTAACAAACACTGCAGTGATTCGCAGTGGCAAGAAAGGTCATAAAATGAGGCAAAACTCACTTATCTACTGTCTCACTTAGCAACAGAAACGTGGGGCCCAATTTGTGGTCGTAAGTCAAGGGTGACCTGTATCCTTTCCCGCTATCTTTAACGTATTGTATGTACTGGGGGAAAAAACAGCTTCGCTTTTCCTTGGTGTGGGTGAGGATTCCTCTGGAATAGTTCATAGACACTGCTTGTAATCTTGCTCAAGTTCTTGCTATTTGTCTATCAAACTTACTGAAAGTTCCAGAGCATCAAAGAGTATCTGCCAATTAAGTCCACCCACTTGCCATTCCAAGTGATACAGCCCGAGGACATCTTTAAAAGCAATAAAGTGAAAGCTCTTTAGACATTCTCCGCTCAGGTTGATTGGGCTTCAGAAGTTAATGAGCTTCTGCCCAAGTGTGACAACGCAACTTGCCATAAATTGAATCTGGAGCTCTTTAGAAGGCGGATATTAAATTACTAGGCAACAACCCTTCATTGAAACTTGGCCACTGCCTTGATTTGGAAAAAAATTTAGACAAGAAAAAAAAATATGAATCTATTAGTCAACAGAAGAGGGTCTTCTAACAAATTACAGGTAGACCCTGACTTACTATTGTTCATTTAGTGGCCGTTTGAAGTTACGCCTTCAGTGAAAAAAGAAGGACTTATGACTGTTTTTCATATAGACAACCATTGCAGCATCCCCATAATCACGAATTTGGATGCTTGGTAACAGGTTCAGATCAATGATGGTTGAGGTATCCCAACTTTGGGGACTACCTGATCAGCAAAGTCAATGGGAAAGCCAGATTCACTTAACAACCATCTTATTAATTTAATCATTGCAGTGATTCACTTAACAACTCGGGCAAGAAAGGTCATAAAATGAGGCAAAACTAATTTAACAACTCCTCACTTAGCAACCAAAATTTTCCAGCTTAATTATGGTCATAAATCAATGACTACCTTGTATCATCAGAATCAACCCATGCGTGTTTATCAGTTGTCTATTTTATTTATATGCACATTCTGTTTGGATAGATCTATTTATAGGTGTAATCTTTTGCTTAATCTGAATAAACGAATAAACACGAGCCAGGAGAACCCAAGGAAGCTATTTCTGTTCTCCGAATTTATCTCAAAAGTCTTAACCTTCTACCAATGGGTCTTCAGTCAACCACATTTTTCACGGAAACTTCTCCCCCGATGTAATAAAAAATAATGATTGATGATAAAAATATAATTGACAATGATTAACAACGGAAAAGGAAAAATCTGTCAAGCAACCCAAAAGACTACGCCTAATTCTCACTTGTTGGCATGCACCATGCCACTAGATCTAATGCAGTCAAGAAAAGAGATCCATGTTTTGCTTCCTTGCGTTTGCATACATTCAAGTGGAACTTTGCATTAAGTTCCTGCCAGAGCAGAATTGCGGGTGGTGGTTTTACATTTTTTTCAAAATCATGCCAGGAAGAAAAGAGAACAACCAACTGGATGAAAAATGTCGATTTGTAGGCACTTTTGGAACAGATAAAGCAAAATTTAGTTAAGAATCATGAATGAAAGAAACCAGGAAAGGTTCCTTCACACCTGCAAAGATTCTCTTCTGTAACACGATTTAAGTGTTTCTTTAGATTGCCTTGACCACCACCCCCCACCCAAAATGGGGTTTTAAGTTCATTTTAAATATTTCTTAGGCAGCTGTGGGCAGGATCAACATCTCTTCTATATATGGAACTTTCCAGTAACAGGAGGAATACCTCCTCATATCAGTTGGAATGCCTTTTCCTCAGTTCTCCTATAGTCTTCTTTTTTGTCCATACTGGATCTATCAGAAGACTAGATGGCCAGAGCTTTTAAAAGTTTGTGTGAGGCTTCCTTTTTTTCTATCACCATTCATCCCTCCTAAGGATTTCCCCCAGTGTATCTTTTTCAAATCCCAGAATTCCCCAGTCAGCTTGATTGTTGCTGAGAATTCTGGGAAGTGAAGACCATACATGTATATCTGAAGTTTGGTTGACTTGGTGGATCTATTTGAAACACGGAGAATTGGATACAGGCACCATCTCAAGGATGGATCATATATACAAGCTATAGAAGTAATGATATTTACAAAAGTATCCTGGAAATAGAGAAAGTGAATAGAAAAGGATTTTATAAACTTAACTCTTTAAAGACTCACAACAAGCAAGAACTATTCCCTTTGTTATTCTCACAGAAAAAAAACCTGCTTCAACAAATATCTGAACCAGTTCTTTGCAATATGGCAAATTTATGCATACTGGAACGGCAGCATTTACAATTCTAATTCAATAGAAGAGAACATCTGTAGCTCAGGGTTGAATTGTGAAGTCTTCAGCTCTCCCTGAGCTTGACTGTTTTCTTGCAGATGTTTCATTATCCACAGCTTCGGATGATGTGAAAATGCTACCTAGTTGGGCAATGAAAGGTCTGAAAGAAAACAACAACCCAACTGGGAGAGCAGCAAGGACCCCATAAACTCAACGTGTTTATTGGTATATGAAATTTTCCAAAGCCTTGCTAACTTTTGTCCCTGCGTCAAACCATCATTTTTAAATCAAAATGCATCACGTTTTCATGTAAGGTGATAAGTCAACTCTTAGGTGATGGGCAAATTGTCCAGGACCAGCCCAACTGATTTTTTTTCAATGAAGGGTCAAAGCTCCTTTTTCCAAAGGTCATTTTTATAGCAGCTCTTTTTAGAGATCCATTCCCAAGATACACCTAATTTTTCAGGCCTAAATGAAAGATATTTAAAATCCACTCATCCAGTGTGTACATTTCAGTCAGTCTAAAATTATGTATGGAGAAATTGCAGACCTAACAGTTGAAAAACAAGACATACAACGCTAATGTGTAGATTTTCAAATGAAGGAAGTTTCAAAATTGTGCCAGTGGGTATAGGTGGAGGGGGAAAAAAAAAAAAAAAGAGCCAATGAAACAAGCCAAGCCACCTCAGTTTTTGTTCAAAAGGCTTATCTAACTATGCAGCGTAGTGGTGCCTTGCTGTGTTTTGACAAACCTTCTCATACTGACAACTACAACCCCAGGCTTTCATTATTGTTATGAAAACAAACCAACGCCAAAAATGAAAGAGACAAAAAAGTCAGACGGAAAAACACTCTTTGCTGTCTTTTCCTACAGCAATCCTTCTCTGTGCAGAAAGCCAGTTTGGTGTAGTAGTTAAGACGCTGACTTAGAAAAAACAAGAGATTTCTAGCTTTAGGCACAAAAGCCATCTGGAAGACTTTGAGCTGATCACCAGTTTTAATCCTGACTTAGGCAAGAAAGCTGTCTGGACAATTTGCAGCCGATCTACCTGGAGATTGTGAGTTCTAGTCCTGCCTGGATGATTTGGGGCCTATCACCAGGTGACTGTGAGTTCTAGTCCTGTCCTTGGCCTGTAAGCCGGCTGGGTGACTTTGAGAGACCCGTCTCTCTCAATTAGTCCAACCCACCTCACGAGGTTGTCACTGTGGGAGGAAAAGAGGGGAGAGGAAGGTTTTGTATTTATTTATTTTATTAAATTCACACGTCGCCCATCTTGCAGTTCAAAGGAACTCTGAACAGCTTATATATGAAGGCTTGCTGTCTTGAGTTACTTAGCAAGTAATGAAGGTGGGATAAAAATAAAATAAAATAATAAAATAAAAATTAAGTTACTTAGCTAGCGAAGACTACGTTGCTGCTTTGTGCTCACTCAAAAATGGATGCCTGTAATCCAGGCAAGAAAAGCATTTGGTTCTTGATGTATATGAATCTGGGAAGCCAGTCAAATTAGATACAAATGCAAAATTAAAAAGACAGCAATAAGTGATACTCTCATTACCATCTCATTCCTCCACGTATCGACAACTTGCCCTTAGTATCAGTCAGATCCAGGCATCCAGAACGGCTGACTCTGAATAGATAACTAAAACTCCACAGAAACTAAGAGGACTGGATATTGGTTGTCAACTCATTCATTCCAAAGGGCACAATGTGTCTTGCACTCCAGGGGAGACTGGAATTACAGTACAAAACCAACCGAAGGGCCTGTGTGCAATAATTGCATGAAATTAAATGGCAATTTGCATATCATTTTCATGAACCTAGGATGGGCCAAATTATCACTGATGTGCATGTTGGTGCATTGGTTTGACTGAACTCTCATTCCAAAAACTTGAAACTCATAAAAAGGGCTCTTTTTATCGTCTCTGGTGTTCTTGAGATAAAGCCAAGAGTTATCAGATCTTTTTTAAATAAATCTTAATTCAGAGGTTCTTAATAAAGATAAATTTCTGGATTTGATACCAGAAGTCTTCCTTTTAGGTTTGATAGAGAAAGATCTTGGAATAAAATTTGGGGTTTCATTACTATTTATGTGCACAGCAGAGAAAACCTTACATGCACAAAGATGGAAAAGAGACACTAATTCACACCATGGAAGAATGGATGATGAAGGTGATGAATTGGCCAAGATGGCAAAATTGACTTTAATTAAAGAGAAAATTTTATCTTGTTTTATTTGGAAACCATGTACGTTTGTGCTCGAAACTGTGGGTGGGACGGGACGGGACGGGACAACGAAGCTTTGATTTTAGGTTTTGGTGATTACAATGACTTTGTTGTTATTGAAATGATCTGAAATACTGAGAAATGTAATGCAAAAGAGGTTGAGGCTGTAATTTTTTTTGTACTTTATCCTACTGAAAGAAGTTGGAAGTCACTTTTTCCCCCTTTCCTTTCCCTTTTCTTCCAAAGATCTCTTCTTTCTTCTTTAACTTTTCTAACTTTTCACTTTTACTTATATTTTATCTTACTAAATTTCTTTTTTAAAAAAAAGCTTCAAAGGGTGGGAACACCTGGGGAAAAACCTTTGGATTTTAGACCTTCAAGTTGAGAAAATCCAAGGATCTGCAGACAGGATTTCACAAATGTTGACTATCACAGCTAGACTATGAATTTCCAAAACAAACTTGTCCATTTGATCGTAGACAGAAACACAAAACCCAGCTCCATCTGTGACTAATCTTAGCCAGGCCATTTCACTATCTCATTCTTATCAAAGGTTCGGTTGGAATTTATCTCTAATGTGGTTTAACTTCTCAGCAGATCTGCAAACACTTTCTCAAGACATCTCTCTGGAATCCAAGGATAGCTGGAAAATGGGAAAACGTTAGAATCTGGGAGAGTTTACTGTCGTGTCCATCTGAACCTACCTCTCTCTCACACTCTCTCTCTTTCTCTCTCTCTTCCTAAGTAGTCAGAATAACAAAATCCTACAAAACAGCAGGAAGATTTAGAATCAAGGTCACTGCTTTCCTGATTAAGATGGGAGACAAAGAAATGTGATTACTTGATCGTTAGCAAGAAACAAATCCCCCCTTCTCCCCATTCGCTTAACGGAGGGGTTATTTGCAGTTTTTTTGCAGGCACCTTAGAGGCCAAATCCACAAAGATTGCTATAAAAGTAACTTTGTGTGTGTGTGTTCAGATGGGGGGGAGGCAGCTTTCAAAGGAATTCCTGGGGAAAAAACAACGAGCAGGATAGTTCCATGCTTTTCAAGGCGAATGAACACACTCGAGTGCTTTAAAGTGGAGATGAAACAGAGATGGATCCCACCCACCTCCTCTTTGCAAGGTTAAAAGGCTAACGAAGAACACAGCGAATTTTTATGAAGTCTTTCCTTTCTCTCTCTCTCTCTCTCTCTCTCCCCCCTCCCCATCCGGCTCCACCGCCATCATCGTTCTACCCCCCCAAAAAACCCCTCCTCTTGAAACCGAGATAATGAATGCTGGGTGGGAACCAACTTTTCAGTCTCAGCAGTAACTTTTTAACGGCCTTTTGAAGGGACGCGGGGAGAGAAAAAAAATGCAAGGGGAGAATTAAAAAAAAAGAATTCTCAGTAAGTCGAGACAGGAGGCAGCAGGCAGCGTTCAAGTAGAGGTGACTCTGCTATTCAAATATTTTTTGAAATAATAAAAATAAAACCAACCCTTTCGGACAGGCTCTCTTGCACTCTTTCTGAACAGCAGGGCTGTTAAGAGGTTGACCTCCTTCTCTTTTGGCCTTTTGTGATGTAATATCCTCTCCTTTTTCTCCATTTCCCCGTTGTTTTTTTTTAAAGAATGGGGTGGAAGTTACTATTATGTGTTTAAGCAAACATAACCTCCCCTCCATTATCTCCTTAGATTGCTAACCCCCACGCTACAGGCTAGGCCTGAGAATTGCATTCTAATTAGAAAAAAATAAAATAAAAACATGACCTTTCTTTTTTGGTCATTTGGGGTAAACTCTGAAGAGGCAAATAACGCTTGCCCCAAAATATTGCAAGCTGGAAGTTTTGCCAACCTCTACGTTGTGTACCTTCATGGCTTTCATTGATGGGTGGCCTATGTTTTTCAGATGCCTGTAGGCTTTTGATTAACCAGTCACTCCGGTCCACCAGCAAGGATTAGGAATATGCCCTCTAATTCAGAGGGATCACCGTGATTTTGGGGAAAAAATATCTCACAAATTACCACCTCAAGCCACAAAACAGCCCGACCCATTTTGCGTCTCTGCGCTGCCAGCTAAGACATCTGGGGAGCAAATGTAAAAGCTAAGATGGCAGCTCCCATAGAGTGGCTGCCATCTTGATTTTTGACTTATTCCCTCTACTTCCGACTCTCTCTATACAACTGATTGCAGCTGGGTGACCATTGGAAGTTTTGCCCACTTTGGCATTAAACTATGATTAATTTTTGTCTTTGTTCTTATTGAACAGATGGATTCTCTTTCCAGGTCCTTGGTGCTCTTGGAGCTTGGTTGCTTTCTTGCAGACCTTGCATTACCCAACTAGGTGACATCATCAGTGCAGTAGCAAGAGGTGTTACTTGTTGGAAAATGAAACCTATTCCAGAAAACACCCAAGCTCAGAAAGCACCAAGGACCCCCACAATTCTACTCTGAGCTCCAAATATTCTCTTCTATTGATACTAAATTTTAAACCATGGGTTTCACGCATGAACTGCCGAGCTCAGTGTGTCACTCCAAGCCCAACCAAACAAGCCACACAATGTTTGAGTCATATGGGATGTCACGCATAAGCTGTTAAATTCGCCTAATCTGTCTCTCCTCCTCAGTTCAGCAGAGGTAGAGAGATTGTATCGGCAGAATCTCTGCACAACAATGCACCAAGGTGAACCTTGAAGGACATTACCTCAAGGCCCAGGTAACTGACAGCAGAGCCCCATGAATGCAGCTATTCAAATGTGACCGAGTTAAAAAATAACCAGAGAGTTTACAGAAATTGGTCCTTGCATCGCTTTGTGACTTTATGACAGATTTTTTACATCTCTTATTAGAAGCCTTAACCTGGAAGATCTGAATATGATCCAAAATTGTGAAATGGTATTGCAGCAGGCAGAGCTTCCCAGTCACACAAAACAGTTGAATATGAAACACAGACACACACACACACTAAGACTGACAACTAAAAGAAATATATTCCATGTAGGGCATCCTGATTAAAATTCCCTTGCACAAAGCTGCAGACAATGTGGCCCCACGTGATGAAATGACTTACACATTCCCTGCAGCTTAACACCAAACAAAATTAAGAATACACCCAAGATTGTGAATGTTGCTTAAATGAACTAATTAAAAGCCAGCGGCTAAAGATCCCAAGAGCTGCCAAGCTTTTTTGGTTCTCACCATTTTGCCAAGTGTCCTGAAATAACACCAGCCCACATTCTTGTTTTTAACAACACAGTTCCTGAACGGGTAGAAGACTGTTCCCCAGCGACACCTTAGAACAAATTCTATGGAAAAAAAAAAACCCAACAACCAGCAACTGGCCGGTAAAAATGCCCAGTTATTTGGGTAAAAAGTTAAGGAAGTAAATATGAACTTTGCTTTCTTCCTGTGCCACAATTTGAATGAAAGCCAGGTAACTGCACTGAATATCATTGAACTGAAAATAAACTGCAAAGGAAACTATCTGAGACATTGGGCAAGATGCCAACCTGCCTTCCATAGGATGGAGCACATTCAATCTGATTCAGAAACGTGGCCCTGGCTGGATGACCTTTATTGAGGGTTGTTATGACTCCTTCCTGAAACTTTGAGGAAACCTGAGGTCCAACTGTTAGGAAACAGTACTGAAAGGCTAGATTCCTGCATTTCTTCAACACCATCTATGTTGAGACTATGTTCAAACTCCAGAAGGAGGGCAAGGAAGAGCAACGAAGATAGGGGGACTGGAGGCTAAAACGTATGAAGAACGGTTGCAGGAATTGAGTATATCTAGTTTAATGAAAAGAAGGACCCGGGGTGACATGAGAGCCGCATTCTAATATCTGAGGGGCTGCCACAAGGAATAGGGGGTCAACCTATTCTCCAAAACACCTGAAGGCGTTACAAGAAGCAATGGATGGAGGCTTATCAAGGAGAGAACCAACCTAGAACTAAGGAGAAATCTATCAGAGGAACGACTTGCTTTCAGAAGTTGTGGGTTCTTTAACACTGGAGGACAACAAGAGATTGGACAACCATTTGATTGGAATGGTATACAAATAGTACCTCTCCTGCTTGAGTGGGGTTGGACTAGAACAGGGGTCTCCAACCTTGGCAACTTGAAGACTTGTGGACTTCAACTCCCAGAGTTCCTCAGCTAGCAAAGCTGGCTGAGGAATTCTGGAAGTTGAAGTCCATAAGCCTTCAAGTTGCCAAGGTTGGAGACTCCTAGACTAGAAGACCTCCAAAGTCCCTTCCAACTCTTTGTTATTCTGAAATTCAGTATTTAGATTTCAGCCAGCCAGCCAGCCAGTCACCTGGGCAGTTGCATACTACAGTCCTCAATCAACACAACACTCACCTTTACCATCCTAGAGATCTATCAATGGTGTTGGACTGCTAACACATCAGTGAAGCTGAAAATCCTGGTGTAACCTCAAGTTACTCTCAGGAACAAGAAGTCAGAGAGACTAGCACTTAGTAGAGAGTAGTCACAAAGGCTTTGAGAAAAGATATGCAGATACCGTGATGTGTCTATGCATATAGAGATCAGAATTGCACAAGCCATGACATTCCCAGGGACACCATGAAAGAGAAACTCTGAAAGAAGGAGAAGACGACAAATGAGACTTTTGAACTTTGATGTTGAAGAAGACTCCTTAGAATATCATGGTCAGCCAAGAAAACCAACAAATGGATCATCAAATAGATCGACTCAAAAGTTCTCACTAGAGGCACAATTGACCAGGTTTGATTTAATCCTAATTTGGACACATTATACGAAAAAGAGCCAGCTCTCTGGAGAAAACTCTGAAGACGGCAAGCAGAAACAAGGTGATAAGTGATGGATGTGTCACTGGAAGGTTTGGAAGGTCAGATCAGGACAATGCAGTTTAGGTTAGGACAATATAACACATTAGCTAAGTTCAAAGTTACCTGTTGCAACTCAAACAACTAATTATAGAGAGAAATTATAAAGCACGGAAGAATGACTGGAAACAAAATCCATCCCAAATTATCCCGAAGCACCTGCGGGTTTGCATACTTAATGAAAGAAACAATGGAAGTCTCTTTGTGACACAGAATATCCCACATAAATGCATTTAGAAAAACCCCATGGCTGGCATTCCAGGACGGCAAGTTGATCTTATGAAGAGAAACTGCAGGAAATTTCCATTGTAAATTGAGTTTATTCCCTAGCTTTTGAAGAAGCTTTGAGAAGGCCAGGCTGGAAGGCTGAGACTGACTACATAATATGATCTTCTGCAGCGCGATGGATTCCAGATGGGTTGAATTTCCTTCATCCTCCAGCCACATAATTATGGACGGAAAGAATTAAAGGAACGAGGAAAGCTGAGAAAAATTGCTTCGTGGATTGTGGGTTCTTTTCTTGACTTACTTGCATGTTTAAGGCAGTAAATCTCAAGGTACAAGTAGCCCTCAATTCACAATCACTCCTTTAGTGACCATTAAAAGTAACAACGGCACTGAAGAAAGTGGCTTATGACCGTTTTTTCACACGACCATTGCAACATTTGCACATGGTCAAAATTCGGGCGCTTGGCAAATGGTTCATATTTATGATGGTTGCAGTGTCCCAGGCTCAATTGTGGTCGTAAGTTGAGGATGACCTGTATATTCTCAGTTCATCAAAGGCCACGTAAGCTACATAATCAACTTTACTGTCTTCCAGGTAAAACCATATTAGGGAGAAAGAAGAAATTAATCTAAAGTGGTCTCTATTTTCTGCCAGTCAATTATATGCCATACAGCAGCTTTCTTAACCTCTGGCTCTTCAGGAATGTGGCCTCGATTCCCAGAATTTTTAGCCACACCGGTTGCATAATTCCATAAGTGGAAGACCACACATTTGAATGCAAAAAGCAGACCCGTCACATACTAAAAGTTCTCCTTTTCTCCAATTCAGTAATAGCAATAGGCCTAGTTAGGACAAGTATTACAGCTTTTCCTGCAGGTGGCACAGTGGTTAGAATGCAGTATTGCTGGCAAACTATGCCCACAGCCAGGCATTCGTCTCCTGACTGTCTCAAGGTTAACTCAGCCTTCTATCCTTCCGAGGTGGGTAAAAGGAGGACCCAGATTGTTGGTGGGGCGTTAGGCTGATTCTGTAAACTGCTTGGAGAGGGCCATAAAGCACTGTGAAGAGGTGGTATATAAGTGCTATTGCTACCACTCAGCATATACAACAAGGAGATGCATGAAGGGTTTTTCTTCATTGGGATGGGAAGGCACACAAGATTATGGGGTATCCATAAGTTTATATATGATCTGTGGCAGACATGATGCAAAGGACTGTGTCGCTTGTGCGTAAGGTCATTCTGACACAATCCCAGCTTGTTCTAGAGACCTCTATGGTGAAGAATTCTGCTTTAAAAACCTACATCACACAATGGCAGGATTCCCACGCGGCATTAACCCACGATTTGTGGAATAAACCACAATTGGCTAGATTCGTACCATAGCAAACAATGGGTTCTCTTAATGACCGCAGTATTCGCTTCATGAGTGCCACAGAAAAGGCCACAAAATCAGATCAAATACGTGGCCAACCTGTTTAATGACCATTATGACTTATGACCATAATGGGCAGGCTCCATTGTGGTTGTAACTCAAGGACTACTTGTGGTCACACTGTTTAAATTAGGGGAGGGGAACGATGGCCCCTTGGTGGCTTGTGGACTTCAACTCCCAGAATTCCTGAGGCAACCATGGATTCTGGGAGTTGAAGTCCACAAATCATAAACGGGACATCGTTCCCTATTTCTGAATGGAAGTGTTTTCCATCTTACATAATCAGCCACTACTTGGTTTTATTTTAAGCAGGGTGGAAACCTGTCACTATTTTCTTGAGGAAAAAGGAAACTGGGAATCTTAAGTACCTGGTGAGGCACGCAAGATACTGGATTCTTCTTTTAGCTCCCTCACTTGCTCTTCTCCTTCGACCGCAGCTATTTAAAATTATCCATCTGACTCAATTGCCAACCCTTTACATGTTGGAGGAAACCATCTCAAAATGTTGAAGTTTTCACCACTTCCTCTGGGTAAATTTTATTTAGCTGGCAGATACATAAATAAATTCATGCTCACAACTTCAGGGTTGTGTTAAGACTTTTCAAAACATACCTCTGTGCATCGCTATGCCAGGATCTTTGAAAAAGAAGCTTGCAAGGTCTACAAATGCTACGAAGAAGCTTGAAAAAATTAGGAATGTGACATGTTGACAGGCAAAAAGCTGCATTTGAAAACCACTCAACAAGTTTTTACGTAGCTCTTGATAGCAAGGGGCTGTTTTTAATGAGAATATGACTTTTTTCCTCCCTCTCTCTCGCTGCAACTAAAATCCAGCAAATTCCCACCGAAGGCTTGCCTTTATTATTAATGGCTGCAGTCCAGATATGCCATGAATTTTAAATACCCAATGAATTTTAAATTGGTTGCAACTAACTTCCACTGCTTCTATGGAATTCGAGCTATAATTCTCCACACTTACCTAGGAATCATGAAGCGTGGCCAAATATAACAACCTCTCATGCCAAGCTGGGATATTTTAAATCCCACTCTTGGTTACAAGCAACTTTAATTGGACTATGGCCAGTACTATAAACAATTAAACACAAATATTTTATCAATGGGGGTCTCATACCAGCAGGGGTCAAAAAGCCAAAACGGGGCTATGCCTGCACAACTGACACTCTTTTTTTAAAAAAACTTATTCCTTTTTAACATGTCACGACACATATAAAAAGAAGTGGACTTTATTTGCACTGTTGCCTCTGCCATCTTGGTTCGCCCTTGCAGACACCCATATCTCATAAATTTAAATGAAGACGAAATCAAGAACAGCTGCAGTGGATTAATAAAATCACTGGGGGAAAAAAAATCAGAACTGGGGATTCTTTATTTAAATAACTGTTAATCAAGTTCTTCAATTTGCTGTGTTAACTCTCAAAGGAATATGTTAATATTTCTTCCATACTAGGAGTAAAGACTAAAAGCCTCAAGATGATTCACTTTAAGAGGGAGTCCATATTTATGTTGCTAAGTAAGGCATTTGTTAAGTGAGTTTTGCCCCATTTTACGACTTTTCTTGCCACCATTGTTAAGTGAATCATTGCAGTGGTTAAGTTAGTAACACGGTTGTTAAGTGAAACTGGCTTTGCTGTTGACTTTTCTTGTCAGAAGGTCGCAAAAGGTGATCATATGACCCCAGGACACTGCAACGTCATAAATATGAGTCTGTTGCCAAGCATTCTGAATTTTGATCACTTGATCATCGGAGATGCTGCAATGGTTTTTCTAAGTCACTTTTTTCAATCCTGTTATAACTTTGAACGGTCACTAAATAAATTATTGTAAGTCAAAGACTACTTGTATTAGCAACTCAGGGTTGAACCGTGTTTTCCAGAGATCATCAAGGACCCCATAGTTTGCTTCTATTTGTATTCTTCCTACACTGACAGATCACTGTTCATAGCTAGGGAATCAGAAACATGCATCGTAAAATACAACTTCCAACTATCTCTGGTGGAACCCCACTTTGATATCCTTGCTATAGGTAATAATAATAACAACAGATAATCAGAGTTGGAAGGGACCTTGTAGGTCATCTAGTCCAACCCCCCGCCCAAGCGGGAGACCCTACACCATTCTGACAAATGGCAGTCCAATCTCTTCTTGAAAGGCTCAAGTGATGGTGCTCCCACAACTTCCAAGGGCAAGCTATTCCATGGGTTGATTGTTCTGTCAGAAAGTTTCTCCTTATTTCCAGGTTGAATCTCTCCTTGTTCAGTTTCCATCCATTATTCCTTGTCTGGCCTACAGGCGCTTTAGAAAATAGCTTGACCCCTTCCTCCTTGTGGCAGCCCCTCAAATATTGGAAGACTGCTATTATGTCTCCCCTGGTCCTTCTCTTCACTAGACTAGCCAGGCCCAGTTCCTGTAACTGTTTTTCATATGTTTTAGTCTCCAGCCCCCTTCAATGTGTTCTTCTAATGCTGTCCATGAAATCTGTGGAATACCCAAAGGTGCTTTCTGAAGAGGCAACTGTGCTTTCTGATGTTATTATTTTTTTTGTAGAACTTTCGCTTCTCATCTAAGAAGCTTCTTTGGCTCTGAAGAAGCTTCTTGGATGAGAAGCGAAACGTCTTCCAAGAAAAACCAGGAAGTCCAGCGGCCTCTTGAAAAAGCACCTTTGGGACAACCACGACTGAGAATCTCCACTGATAAATCTGTGGAACATCTTTACAATAAACCATGGGGAATGTCCATTCAACACTTTCCACAGTCTTTAAATAAAGTCTGTGTGGAAGTACCACTGGAGAAAGAAGGGACAAATTAAAATAAAAGTTTGGAACTCAAAATCTCCATGAAATGACTAGCCCAATTCCCAGTCTCTCTTCGTACTGCTGACTTGGGTTACATTATACTGTCATGATCAGAAGATGCATGAAGATAATTCCTGAACTTTTCCCTACCCTGATAGGCATCCTGCCTTTACTTCAAAGACACAGTTGCTTTCACCTCACTTCTGCCTCTGATAACCTTGTCCTTTTGTGAACCAGCCTATTTTTTTTTTTTAGATAAGCCATTTCAGGTTTCTGCACCCAGTTTCTTTTGCAAAAATTCAAGCAACGAGAGCATCTCCAGTTCATTTACTTAAGGAGAGTGTGGCTTATTTATGTGGGCATGGTAGATTTCTATAAATACCAAATAAAGAGATTTTTTTGGAGTGGGGAGGAGAGACTTAGCGGAGATAAGCTAAGACAAGCGGGTCTTCGCTTATTACAAAGATTATCAGTTGGTGTTAACATAAAAGGGAAGGGAAGAGACTGAAATATAATTGACATTTGTATATGTGACATCATGCTGAATCTGAGAGCTGGACACATAGCAATCTCCACTATCCATGAGGTGGTAGCCAAGAATAGAAGAAGAAAAAAAAATAAGAAAATTATGGTGAAGAGACCCAGACAGGCAAGGAGATGAATGTTTATCTCTCCATAATGGTCCCAGCAAGGATCAAAAGCCAGACAGGATTTTTGCAGAATTACTTTCCATCTCGTAATGAAAGACAATCAACCAACCGCTCTTCAGAAGTTTCTTATTTAAAAAAAAAAGGGGAATGGAAGAATAATTAAAGCTATGCAATGCGTGAGCTGATCTGTAAGCAAGGGACACCAGATTGCAATAGATCTTTACATCACGAGATATTAAGAGGTAATCCTCAATTTACAACCATTTGTTTAGTGACTGTTCAAAATTACAACACTGAAAAAAGTGACATGACTTCAATTGTGGTCCTAAGTTGAGGGCTACCTGTAACCCTCAATTTCTGCCTTAACAAATAAAGCTTATTTTTAAAAGCATTAGGTTGGATCGAGCAGGTGCAACTTTCAAGCTACACGAAACCAGCGCTGAGGTTTTGGTATTTCACAAAACAGGAGGGGAGTAAGAAGGAACAATTGTGCCAACGGAAAGCTTACTCATTTACACTGACCTGGGTTTATTATCCTCACTTCCAACTGTCCTCATTTGCCCATGGTCAACATCACTGCCTGTCATAATACTCCCGGGTTGCTTTCCCCAGAATCTCACTCATCTTATTAATACAGTTACAAGGAACAGTAGCAGGTGATGAGCTCCCTGATATGTAAAAATATTTTGAAAGAAAGATTCAACTGGGCTCCATGCTCCTCCAAGCTGCTAAATAACTCAAGACCGTGATGTAATTTGAAATACAATGGGAACACGCCACTGGAAATTTAAGTATTAACACGGAATGGCTGCAAACAATCTTGATAAAATAACTGTCGCCCGTTCAGGCATCGCTAAAATATGGAGCATTCCTCTGCATGCACCAAATGGCTAGATAACCTTTCGTCCAACCTTGCTTGGGAATAAAACACTGAATTTATGTTTGCAGGAGAAAAGGGAGGCCAGCTTCAAACAATGCATAGGGCACCGCTCTGTGGGAAAACAAACACTGCGTGCAAGCATAACTGGTCCACCAGTCAAATACTCAGAGGATGCAACACTACTTCAGAAAGCCATTGCAGAGTTGTTGGTGAATACAGGTAGTTCTCAATTTAGAATTATTTATTTAGTGACCGTTCAAAGGTACAACGGCACCCGAAAAAGGTGATTTACAACCATTTTTTTCACACTTACGACCACTGCAGCACCTTCATGGTTACATGATCAAAACTCGAAGACACTTGTCAACTGACTCCTATTTACAACGGTTACAATGTCCCGAGGTCTCCCTTTGCGGCCCCTCTGACAAAGCAACGGTCAACGGGGAAGCCCGATTCCCTAAATTAACAAATCGCAGTGAATGAGCTTAAACTACTCTGGCTGTGACTTTCTCCAGGTTGGAATTCCATAACCAAGGGGATCATGGCTCTGAAATTCAGAACGTGGACTGTTTTTGGTTTTTTTTTTTTAAACCAGGATAAGACACACACCCCTCCTTCCCTCCCACCCACCCCCCAAAAGCGTGGGAGGTCACTGCAACCTAGAAATCTCTCCCCATAAGCCTTGCTCTGGACAGCGCAGTAAACATTATCCATTCCTGCTCCAAAGACATAAAGCAGGCATTGAATTAATGAGGGAGGGGGAAGGCTGGTGATTTTCCTCAGGAGGAGAGGATTAAGGAAGAAACAAAGTGGGGGAGAACAGATCCAAGCCGCAAATTCCAACCCCCCCCCCCTTTTTTTTTCTTTTCCTCCTCCCTCCCTTCTCCTTTCTCCTCAATTTGAGGTTTTAAGCTTTTGGAAGATGCTCCGTTAAGAAAACAAGAGTGAAACTCGGTCCTAGGAATTCGCTTTGGCTGGTCTGCCCAAGTTCCTCCTCCTCCTCCCACCTATTTCCTTCCCCGTTTATTTTTCCAAGTGCCCCAGATGACATGAAAGAGCGTCGGGGAGTGAATTAAAGGTCATGGCTGCTGGAACCGGCCCTTTGTGAAGACCCCACCCCACGCCAGGATTAAAGTTCTCGTGAGAGTGCAACAGTCGTCGAGGTGCAACAGTTCCTTTAGCGGCCATTCGAAGTCACGACGGCACTGGGGAGGGGGGGGGGAAGTGGCACGAGCGTGTCTCACACTTACAACCGTTGCAGCTTCCCCCGCGGTCACACGATCAAAATTCAGACTGACTCTCCTTTATGACGGTTGCAGTGTCCCGGAGGTCACTTTTTGTGACCAGCGAAGTCAGTGGGAAAACCAGATCCCCTTAACAACCCGTGTTAGTAGTTGAACGACTGAACTGATGCACTTAACAATGGTGGCAAAGAAAGGTCGTAAAAGGGAGCAAAATTCACTCCACAAATGTCTCGCTTAGCAACAAAAAAAATTGGGCTCAATGGTGGTCGTAAGTCGAGGACTATCTGTCTATTTTCTGGATCCTGCAGGCGCCTTTTCTTTTCTCCTATTGAAAGGACCTCCCATCCTGAGCTGAGCTTATAGCCCATTAGCTGGAACTCCACAGCTTCTCCAACCAAGCCAGGATGGAAAACAACAGCGAACTAATGAATGAGTGAAGGACGAGGTCAGGCTGGCTATTTTCAAAAGCAGCCGGTCTCTTTTGCTTGTCCTTCTAAAGCAGATCACCCACCCACACACCCTCTGGACATCAACTTCCCAGAGAATCCGCTCAGCCCCATAAAACAGAGCAAAACTCTTCTTCTTCTTCTTCCTCTCAAGCTTCCTCTTTCCGATATGTATTGAAGATGGACAATGATAAATATGTATGTATTTATGTATGTATGGGAGTAGGTGTGTGTGTGTGTGTGTGTGTGTGTGTGTGTATACACACACACACGATATATATGAATGTATATAGCATGGGTATATGTGTGTTATGTATGTGTACACTTTTGAGAACAGGCATCAGAAATTCATTTTTAATGTGTGCCAGTGTGCCGACAATAAAAAATGACAATAAAAGGTGTCTGTCTGTCTGTCTGTCTGTCTGTCTGTCTATCTATCTATCTATCTATCTATCTATCTATCTATCTATCTCTATTTATCTATCTCTAACTCTCTAACTCTATCTAACTTTATCTATCTCTCTATCTATCTATCTATCTATCTATCTATCTATCTATCTATCTATCTATCTATCTATCTATCTATCTATCTATCCATCCATCCATCCATCCATCTCTCTCTCTCTCTATCATCTATCTTTCATCCAAAAAACACCAGCTTTTCTCTGAATCTACAAGCCCTCATACTCCAACTGTAGATAGTCTACAAGCCGTAATCCTCAAAAAAGGTGCAGGACTATTCCGGAAAGCCATCTAAGGCAGGGGTCTCCAACCGTGGCAACTTTAAGACTTGTGGACTTCAACTCGCAGAATCCTCCAGCCAGCAAAACTAACTGAGGAACTCTGGGAGTTGAAGTCCACAAGTCTTAAAGTTGCCACGGTTGGAGACCCCTGATCTAAGAGATTGTTGGTGAAGACAGTGAATCTGACTTACAGCGGAAACAAGATGTCTTTTTAATTCCCAGGTAGGCATCTGTAGCAAAGGCAACCATGGATCCTTTGTCAGAGATCTGGTTGCAATTCAGAACGCGGCCAATTCAGAAAAGGCAGCTTCTACCCACTTCAAAAACATGGGAAAGGAGGGAGGGAAGCAGGGGAAAGGGGAAAAAAAAGGGAGAGGAATGTTTACTTTTCTGTAAACCATCCCCTATTTAAACTTCAGTAAGTTATTACAACTTTTCATTGCAGATAAAAAGTAGCCCAGATGTCTGATAACTGCTCATTAAAAAAAAACCCTGTTCAAATACACTTTCCAGCAAGCTATCTCAAGGGTTCAAAGACAAAAAAGAAAGAAAGAAAGAAAGAAAGAAAGAAAGAAAGAAAGAAAGAAAGAAAGAAAGAAAGAAAGAAAGAAAGAAAGAAAGAAGGAAGAGGGAGGAAGAAGGAAGGAAGAAAGGGGGAAGGAAGGAAGGAAGGAAGGAAGGAAGGAAGGAAGAAAGTCAGGAGTCAAAATGAACATTTAGCACTTTAAAGAACTCCTATGTCGAATTTTGGGCGGTGTGATCACAGATCCACATTTTAAAACAGAGAACCTCCATTGCAAATGCTTCTACTTGTCTTTCTAGCTAGGGAAAACTTTCAAAAATTGTTCCAGATTTATCAGAATTCTTTTCCTTTGTCCGCTAAAGCAATCCTTCCTCTTCCTTAAACGTACTTGCAAAATTATCATTAACCGTATGAGGCTGGGTTGGGTTCATCTAGGTTCTCTCCAAGGGAAACTGGCCAAACTGACAGAGACAATACGGAGTAAGAGAGAGGAGATCAACCATTGCAAGGATGAAAACTTTCACAGAAAACATCTTTTTTTATTATTTTTTTCCTCCCTGGAAAGTTATCTAAGACTTCTCTCTTAAGAAAGCATTCTGCTAACCAGGCGAGCAATGTGATTTCCTGCCTGCCCCCCAAATCCCCACCCTTCCTTTACAGTGGCAGACCAGACAATCTGAGATGTTATCAATTCACAAACCTTTTAAAAAAGAGGTTCCTTTTAAAAGCTAGTCTTCGTTTGCTTATTTCATGTGGTATCCTGCGGAACTGAACCCCACCCTCTGGCATATTTCTCTTTCTTTTTTCTTTTCCCATCTCCTTTCCTACTCTTTCGCATTCTTATTGTAGAGCCTAATTCTTCTTTTTTCGGTAAAGCCTTTTTCTTCTTCTTCTTCTTCTTCTTTCCCTTAACTTTCTTCTACGCGGCTCTGTTTCAATAAGGTTGAAAGAGAATACATGTTTTCTTTAAAGCAGGGCGGGGAGAAAATCCTTACTTCTCTTTTTTTTCCGCTTTTCCTTCTGATTAATTCTTACTAGCTGCCTCTGAAAACACAGAATCCTCTCAAATAACACGGCGAGGGTATAGATTACATTAGGAAGAGAAAAGAACAGCAAACAAGATGCGCGTAAGCACAACTCACGCCCGAAAGCCATTCTTAAGGTTGCAAAGCCCACACAGACAAACAGACACACAAATATGGAAGCACACTTACTGGAGAGGGGAGGGGAGAAGTGGGGAGGGGGGAAGGATGGTCTTTCCACATTCCAGTTGTAGACTAATGAATGGGAGTACGGCTCTTCTATAAATCCAACTAGGATTCCTTGGCCAAAGAAAACTAACTTTCAATAGGTGCACGCAAGTCCAGGCGAGTATTTTTGGGGCATTAAGCAAAAAAAAAAAAAAGCCATTAAGGGTTTGCACGCTGCATCACCGAGAAAAAAAATGGGAGAAACTACAGTGCCTTCCGTGGGATGGGGGTTGGTTACTCAAGACTTCCTCTAGAATATTGCTTTCTCAACCTTAAGAGAGGTGGACTTCAGCTCCCAGCATTCCCCCCAGCCAGTATGGTGCTCCTCAGGGGGGGGCTAATCTTAAAATGTTCTTTTTCCACCTTCTCCTCCTCCAGAAATCCACCATTCCCAGATTAAATTTCAAGCCACCAAAATGCCTTACACCCAAACCTTAATCACCAGAAGCCAGCCTCAACTTGCAAACTTGCAAAAAGCAGGAGCCTGCTCTGGCACACCCTTTAACAGTGGACAGTATATAATTTAGCTCTCTGTGCATAAATCACATAGGCAGACGTTTGCCTTCAGCTAACTGTGGTACTGCCAGCCTGCCAGCATCTTTGTCTGGGCTCACATACAGCTCTCAACAAGGGAGGACAGATAGAGAAGCTGGTAAGACCAGAAATGTGATATATGACCAACTTAATTCCACAGCTGGTAAAACTCGGTCTTACAGCCCTGCAACCTGAGGCCAGCCAGATATTGCTGAACTACAGTTCCCAGCATTCCCATAAATGGCTATTTTTGCTAAGGACGCCGGGAAGTATGAAACAAAATTTGAAAGATAGACAGACCACGCTACAGAAAACTCACCCGTGTTCCTGGCCTGTATAACTAAAGTGCAACACATTTAAAAACGCTCAGAAATAATCAAAATCTGGAACATCCAAGGTAACTATTCTCTTGAGGCTAGATTTTCATACACGTTCTTAAAAACTGGAAGTTTTTCAGATACGGGCCTGTGGGGGGAACGAGACTTCTTGCAGAAAGGCAAAATCACGGTGACCTATTTGCAACCTTTCATGAATATGCAACAGAGGATTTCAAATCACAAGCAAAAAGCAGGCTTGATTTATGTTTGAAAAACAGAGGAAATTCTGCACAACAATTCCATTCCACATCTGCTCATTGATGAGATCCATCAGTGCGCTCACACACTTCATTAGCTCGACTTTCTCTTCATTCCCAACACTGGTGAACATACAACAGCTGTCCAAGCCCTGATGTCTACAGATGGTACAATCACTTCCAAAATTTCTAAACCACCCCCCAAAGGAAAACTCCTGCTAAGATTTTCATTCCTGGAAAAGCATTAGGTCTATTGTATCAGGCAACAGAGGTTACACCAGGATGCTGCTTACAACACAGATTCACAACTAGATGGCAAACAGCCAACAAGATGAATGTTTCTCAACTTTTAAAAGTCTACTTTTAAGATGCATGGAGTACAACTCCCAGAACTCCCCAGCCAGCTAGGAGGTTGAAGTCCCCCCATCCTAAAGCCAACACAGTTAAGAAACACTGCTCTAGAGTAGCATTTCCCCATCTTACCAACTTTAAGATAATTGGACTTCAACTCCCAGAATTCTCCAGCCAGCAGGCTGGGGAATGCTGGGAATTGGAAGTCCACCTATGTTAAAGTTGCCAAGCTTAGGGACACTGCTCCAGAGGTCCAACCTCCTTTGTTAGAAAAAAAAACAAACATATAACAACAGAAGGGTACCGAAGAGATCTTGAGTCTTACCTGCGAGCCCCTCAGGGGCCAGAAAATTAGTTCCCCTCGTTTCGGTGGAAGAAGGCACAGGCTCTGGACAACTCGCTGCAAGACAAAAACGAATGCAAGAAATAAGTATGACGTGACATACTGCCCCCTAATACTTTAAAGCCCAATACAGCCCAACATAGCTAAATGAAGCACATTCCATAGGGTTTACAAGGAAGCGATTACTAATTGTCTGCTCAGGCCTATGTTTCATGCAACATCCACCCTCGATCTTCAGCACCACGTCTGCTCCATCGTTAGTCAAAGAGACGAAGATTATAGACTGGCTGAAAGTCATCCTCCCTCCCAATGCACAACCCCTTTCTTCGGTTCAACTGGTTTTGTTTTCTTGAGTCAACCCCGGGCGGCCGAATTCCATTTTGCTGAACCGAAGCTGAGAAATCCGGAAGGAATTTTTCATGGCTACTCCAATGGTCTTCTCAACTGAGAAACTCAGCCAACCTAGATGGCTGAAAGGAGAGAGAGCCTATTCCCAAAGATGTTTCATACTTAAAAAACAATTTCTCTTTTCTCAATACAAGGTAGTCCTCAAATTACAATCATTCATTTAGGGTCCGTTTGAAGTTTACAATGGCACTGAAAAAAAAAAGTGAACGCTGACCGTTGTTTTGCACGACTATTGCAACCTGCCCGTGGTCACGTGATCAAAATTCAACCGCTTGGCACCTGACTCGTATATATGACAGTTGCTGGGATCAAGCGATCCCTTTTTGCAACAACCTTCTGACAAGCAGAGTTAACGGGGAAACCAGATTTACTTAACAACCATGTTACTAAGTTAACAACTGTTATGATTCACTTAACAATTGTGGCAAGAAAGGTCGTTAAAAGAGGTCAAAATTCACCTAACGATGGAAATTGCGGGGCTCAATTGTGGTCATAAATCGAAGACTGACTGTGTTTCTGTGAGAATTGCCTCTTCTCCCTATATGTTAAAGTATGGTCAACTTACTCTCTGGCCTATTCCAAATATGCTTCCCCATCAAATCATTGGAAAGCGTAATCTTTTAAAGCCGAGGCCAGGAATAATATATAAATTAGAAGTTGATTTATCTATCGCTGTGCCCAGCCAAAGCCACTGGCACTTGGTCAATATGGCTACGTAAATTTGAAAGACATACTTTAGAACGGCCTATTTTTAAACAACCGAAAATGATTTTTCCGATAATTGCATTCCTTCTTTCACAGATATGGAAACTTTTCTTTTATGCCTGTGACATTCCACAATCTCCTTTTTATCGGAGTTAAGTATAACCCTGAACAGGAATATACAGTTGAACAGGATGCACTTAATCAAACTGAAAACAATGGAACATACAGGAAATTGAGTTACTTGTGAAATACTGTAGACTTTCTCAATGTGTGGCATTTCAGCGGTCTAAGGAAACAGCTATTTTATAATTAAAACTTTAACGAAGGGGGAAATGGCTGGCAAATAAATGCTTTGGTTGGAGACTTCCCTTAACCAAGGATCTAGGCCTCATTGAGGTAGTTTGGGTAATAATACCACCTCATAACAACGGGTAAATTAATGAGAATGAAACTCAAAAATCTTCAGCTAAGTATTCCTTAAGCAGCAATGTGTACCAAGAAGAGAGCAGCTACAAAGAGGGTGTGTATGTGAGAGAGAGGGAGGGAAGGAGGGAGGGAAGAAAGGAAGGAAGAAAAGAAGGAAGGAAGGAAGGAGTGAAGGAGAAAGAGAGAGAGAAAAGACAAAGTGCTGAATGGAGTATTGGAATTTAGGCTTCTCCTCTTCGGAAGTTGTGTGATGTCATTTGTACAAAAGGGGTGGGGCTTATACAATGTTGCTCCATCCCACACCTTGCCATTTCCCCTCTCCCCGGACACCTGAGTCTGCCTTTCACTTTGCACCCTTCAGCTATTTTTATCACTTGTAACCCCCATCGTGCACAATGTCTCACACATGCAACAGATTTAAAACACTGGGGAAGGTCCGCAGTCTTCCTCTCTCGCTCTATGCACGCCAATACTTTTTCTTTAAAGTAGGGACAGAAATTCGGAGACCCAAAATGGCACAGAACGTTAAAACTCACAGGCCCAATATATAACGGCTTACTTCAACTATTCACAGATAGTCCTCGACTTACAACAATTGGTTTAGTGACTGCTTAAAGTTTCAACGGCACTGAAAAAAGCGACTTAGGACCGTTTTTCACACGACCGTTGCTGCTTCCCCCATGATCATATGATCAAAATTTGGATGCTTGGCACCTGACTCGTATTTATGACGGTTACAGTGACCCAGGGCCATGTGATCATCTTTTGTGACTTGGGTTGCCCAGCACCCAATTTTGATCACCTGGGATTGCTGGAATAGTCAGTCCTAAGTGCAAATGACCAGTCATGCGTCAACTTTTTTCAATGACGTTGTAACTTTGAATAGTTATTAAATGAATGGTTGTAAGTCAAGGACTACCTATCACTTCTGCCCCAATATGAGGATTTGCTTTGGGTTTAAGGTTCCTGATTTGCATGGAAAGGGCAAATCAGTAAATCAAAATCAAATATAAAAGTCTTAACTTAGGTTTTACATATGCAACTTTACATGAAATCAATTAAGAGTACTTATTCTGAATGCCTTGAAGAACCATCAACCGATGACTCACATGGTTAAATCCGCTAGGACAGATCCTAATGATACAGAGGATTTTCACCTAAGCAGATCTATTAAAATTTAGGCTGCAAGATCTGTAGATCACTAGATAGAAGCAAATAATAATAATGGTGTTGTGTCTCTTGCTTTGCCCTGGTTTTTGACCAGAATTTAGCAGCCAGATAAGGCAGCTTTACACATGAGTAAACAGCGTGCTAGTTCAGCTTTTAACAATCAGCTTTCGCATCGAAGTGAAACCAGTGAAAACACCCCAAACCATCAAGGTGAAAACAGCGAAAGTGAAAACATGAGGTAACAGCATGATAAGATTTCACCCATCATGAGGAAAATAGAAATGCACAACAATAATGTGGAATACCTGCATCAATTTGTCTCTCAGTCCCTTTCAAGAAGACCACACTGGTATCTTTTTGGTCATCTGCACATAGTTATAATAATTTACCATCTTGTTTTACTTCTCTTGTCTTTAAAAAAAAACTATTTTTATTGCACACTATTTTAACTGAATATTATATTCGATTATTCTGAGATTTTACAAGCTCTTTTAAAAGGTTTTAGAACACCCCGACCTGGGGGAAATACCTCATGTTTATCTATCTCACAAGAGCAGGTTATTGGGAAGAGGTGTCCTCCAGTTGCCATTTCAAGAACAGGATTTTGTAGTGATGGCGAAACAACAACTATCATCAGTGAGGTGAAGGCCTATTTTAGTAAAGAATAATTGCCAAAACAATGTCAATTTTGACTTAATTCAATGGGTTCATTATCGGCTTACAGCAAGCAGAATTAAATCTAGTATGCAACTTCTAATTTTAATGCTTTTCTTGCTTTCAGACGCAAAAAGTAACCTCCAACCAAGATAGTCCTTGATTTACAAGAATTTTGTTTAGTGACGGTTCAAAGTTACAATAGCACCGAAAAAAGTGACTTATGGCTACAGACAGATGAGGCCATCTTTCACAAAAATTTTCCTGATTTAATCATTGGACAGTCCTTTATTGGTATCTGAAAAAGGATCATGTTTAGACTCCACAGTTGCTAATATTAAACTACTTAAATTAAGTGTTATGGCTTTCTTAGAGTCCACAAGAAGTCATCCTGTATAAAGCATTTAGAGTGACTAACGCTTCACTCAACACTTCATCTAAAAACATTCCTGACAGAAAGGGGATCTTGTGCCAGGATGTTGAGAACAGACTGAGAAGAATTAAGATTCTCTGCAATATGGTATCAAATAAACCCTTCAGTCAAATAAATCCTTCTTTAGATGGGAGAAATAGGGAAGAAGGAAAAAAGGGCAAGAATTGAGAATTCTCCAGAATGTGAGATATAGATAGATACATAGATAGATAGACAGACAGAGAGAGAGAGAGAGAGAGAGAGAGAGATAGATATATATATATATATATATATATATATATATAGAGAGAGAGAGAGAGAGAGAGAGAGAGAGAGAGAGACAGAGAGAGACAGATAGTAGATAGATGAGAGAGACAGAGAAAGAAAGAGAGAGGTAAATAATAATCTCATGCACACATGAAGTCACAAATGCATTTACTTTAAAACACTGTTTCTCAACTTCCGCAACTTTAAGGTATGTGGACTTCCAGAATTCCCCAGCCAGCCATGAAATCCGCACATCTTAAAATCCCTGAAATTGAGAAACAATGTTTGAAAGTTTGGAACTGCTAAGCTCAAGAGCGTAGCTGCACAATGGGGTTCAAATGCCCTGTCTTGAAAATAATATAACACCTCAACAATTTTTCAGATTTGCTATGTGTCCGCTTCTGAAGTTCTGGAAATCAAGGGTCTTCAAAAGCTATCTTTCCAAAAAGAAAATCAAAAGGCCAGCTTTGATTGCAGCCACAGCTTTGCCTTTTCTGAAACCCCCTCAACGTCTCTCCCTCTTAGAAATCTTAACTTTTTTCCTCCATGTTCACTTTTGACGCACACCAAATGCTACTTTTGCATCAATGAGTTGATTAAATCCACACCATTTGGACATAACTGGTGTCGGGCATAGTTAAAAACGTGTGAGCTAACTGCTACAGGCCTTCATTGATACAGCCTTGGAAGAGCTCTTCCTCCATATGGTTAATATAGTGCTCTATAAAAAAAAGAAAAAACGGCTCCGGAAATGAACTTTGAATCTTCAAAACAGTCTTAACTACTACACCAACCAGAATTCTTCCCATGCGGGGAAAAAGGAAAACTGTTCCTCTGAATTCAAACCATTTCTTTAGCAACACACTTTGGGTTTCAAGCACCCAGGGTGGAAAAAGTGAGACCCCCTTGCAAAATTTGCAAGAGAATAAAGACAGACAATTTCCTTACTCGCTCTCCTCACAATGGCCTTGATTAAACAGGAAGTTTGATGAGAGTCAGAGGTTATAATAGCCACCTGCAGTGACAGACTTATGAATTATTTTTGTCTCCTATTCAGGGCTCCACTGCCAAATGGGTTTTGAGGAAGAGAAAGAGTCCTCCGGACGCTTCTTTGCTTTTTTTTACACTTCCGACTGGCTCTATTAATCACTTCCCATTAGCCAATATGCAGAACTTTTCCTTTCAAAAAAAAAAAACAACAACAACCCGGCATTGTCAAGGTTTGTGGTTTCTTTTGACTGTTTACACGCACCATTCATTACTGAATAAATATTGCTCTCTAAGTTGAGAAGCAGGAGGGAGGTTTAAACACCTGCTCCTAGATTTTATCCTAGCATCTTTACCACAAACAAAAATGGATAGCCCCCTTCTGCTATTATTTTTCCTCAGTGTGACTGGCTACTGGCCACACTTTTCAAATGTCTGTTCAGAGACAACTGTTGCTAAAAAAAAAAGGGCCGGGGGTGGGGGGGGGAAAGAAAGGTATTCCTTAAAACCTCCAAAGTTTTAACCACTTTTACATGTAGGCCTTGGACAGCAAAGGTGACTAACAAACAAGTAATGGAGATACACCAGATATGTCACTAGAAGGAAAAATCACAAAATTGCATCTCAATGTTGGCCATATCATGGGAAGGAACTGACTGGAGAAAGAAACGAGGTTTGGAAGAGTTGGCAGTACTAGGCCGCCCAAGAACACTTTGGCTGGACATCATCAAAGGGGGCCCAGCCAGAGCATAGAAAAACTCATAGTAGCGCAAAAGCTGAAGATGTGGGGCAAGGATCCCCAAACTTGGCAACTTTTAAGACTTGTGGACTTCAACTCCCAGAATTCTCCAGCCAGCTGGAGAATTCTGGGAGTTGAAGTCCACAAGTCTTAAAGTTGCCAAGTTTGGAGACCTCTGATGTGGGGAAACCTGGCCCATAGTATCGCCAAGAGTCAGACACAACTAAATGGATAATATCCCTTTTCCTCCTCCTACTCATCTGTAAACCAATATAACAGCTAAAATGTGGGTCTAGGCAACCCTGAGCCAGCCCATTCTCTGTCAGGCGTGCCCTGCCTCTCTATTTGTGAGGCAAAAACTACAGGAGCACCACTTGACCGATAAAGCTATCAAAGATGTGAGAAAGTTATGCCTTTTTTGGTATATTTTCATACATTCATATTTCATATTCCAAGCACAAATGTTTGGGATTGGAAAGTTCCTCAGCAGCCAACAGAGATCAAGACAGAAGAACTGGACAGAGGGGAAAGAAGCACAAGATGAGATGAAGATCCCTTGAGGTTCCCGTCTCTTTCCCCTGCAGAGCTCATCGAAGTAAACCTTGGGTTATCCATTACCAAATAAGTTAGGTTCAGTTGTCTTCAAACTTGACAGCTTTAAGTCTTGTGGACTTCAACTCCCAGAATTCCTCCTTCAGTTACGTTAGCTCAGGAATTCTGGGAGTTGAAGTCTTAAACTTGCCAAGTTTGAAGACCCTTGGAGTTAGTTGCAGGGATACCATCTGATCTTAGATGGCCCTCAGCTCAATTTAGGTGGAACCTTAAGGAATCTACACAGATTTTTACATAGAAGATTCCCCAAGACCACCTACCAGTAGTAGCTCAGCATAAGGAGAACTTGACCTCTTCTCTTGCTTTGCATTCATTTCGTTTCAGCTGTGGGGTGAATCTCAGTCAACTGTGATTAATGCAATAAATCCTACTTTTTAGCAAACCACGACGTGTGAATCCAATCAGGACAAGGTACCTCCTCGAGTGCCTCAAAATTAAAAATCGGTATCCTTTGCCTCTCTCACACAAACACAGAAATCTCCTCCCCAAATTCTCTTCATCACAGCAGCCTTGTTGCTATAGCTAGCCAGAAATTCTTTGTGATCTACTGTTAAATCACACAAGGAATTACCAGAAGATCCAGATCTTCCAATCCCTGAGGCAGAGTTGCTTGATCAACTGCAACACTTCTCCTGCCCAAGTCACAACAGAAAGTTCACAAGGCCACAACAGTGTACAGTAAACACATATCACAAACTTGTTTCAAGATCAGCTGTCTTAATGAACTACAACTCTTGCAAACACTGCCAATGACGAGGATGCTGGGAACTGTAGTCTAGCAGCAACTGCCTTTGCTATATTTAGGCCTGTCTGGCTTTAAAATCTCCCATCTTCGGTTACCTGTTCACCTCTCTCCATAATCCTGTAGGCCGCAAGATGCTAACCCACATATAATTGTTTGCAAGCAATCTCATTTCACAAGGGGGTGAGAAGGGAAGCATGGATAAATGGTATATCTAAGCCAGATCTTGAGGACTCATCTACAACATGGAAATGTCACAACAGGCCATGAGATCAAGGCCGTCAAGAAGTCCCAGTGAGGATGTATACAGTAGAGTTTGTGAAACTCCATTCTGCAAAACTCAATTGACACCTTGGCAAGATACATTAAAAGACTTTGTGCAACTGACCAACAGAATAAATGCTACCCACTCACCTCCTTTTAAAGAAAATAAAGGGATGGAAATAAACTTGTTCCCCCAATCGATGCATTCAAGATGGCTCCTACAGCTACCAAAATTACCACCCAATGCAGACAGTCCTCGACTTACAATTCACTTACAACAATTTGTTTAGTGACCATTCAAAGTTGCAACGGCACTGAAAAAATGTTGACTTATGACCCTTTTTCACACTTACGACTGTTACAGCATCCTCTCAGCTGCGAGGCTTGGCAACTGACTCATACTTATGACAGTTGCAAAATATAAATTATATAAATATAACTCACTTTAACACATTTCTCACTTAGCAATTTCGGGGTCAATTACGGTCATAAATTGAGGACTTCCTGCATTCAATAAACATCGCCATTTTTCCTAATCCCAACTTGTCAAGAAAATTAGCTCATCCCCGGAGCGCATTACCTCATTTCTGGATCCTTTTTCTGGTCATACAACAATGTGACCAATCGTTGGGAACTTGATAACCCCTAACTTGTTTCTTAGGACAGATCAACACTTCCTTTTCAAGCTGTTTCATCTAACTGTAATCTTCCAACCTTCCTACTGGATAAACTTGGCAGAGGCAGTCCCAGTTCTCATATCCTTCCTCAGCATGGTCCCTTATGCCAAAGAACTCACAATGTACATACAATAGTATCAAAGACGGGTCACCCAATGTTTTTCAAGGACGACATTTAAATTGGGCAAGCTTAATCAGATTCTGAGAACAAAGCAATCGTTGTCCTTTTTTTTGAGGGGGATGAGTAAGGATGAGAAAGGTAGGTGAGTTTGTAAGAGGATCTTTCTGAGCCATGCCCAACTTACCGCCTTTCCCTAACATTAGGGTGTAATCAGTGCAGACAACCTCTCTGTAATCTCTATTTTTGCTCCATTAATTGTCAGAAGAGATATGAAGTGGCTTTGTGGAATTTTATTTCTCCTCCCTTTGACTGCATCCACATTTCTGGTGTTTCCCCCCCCCCACTCTCTCTCCCTCTTTTCCACAATGCCAGCCTATTTATCTAGCAGAGGGTGAGCCTGCTGCCAGCCAAAAGTTTATGCAGACAACCGCAAGAGCGCTTGGTGCCAGCCTCAAACGGGCTTCTACCTTGGCAGTTTGCCACTCAATTACAAGCAACAAGCATGCCGAGCAAACTGTGCTAAAAACATCCGCGTGCCTCTTTGCATTTTTTTTTTTAAATACTTTATTTGGGCCCAATGTAATGCAAAACAGAACGTTTCAGGAAAGCCTGCTTACCTGAAAGTTCACTTCTAGGATTAGTCTTTTTTTTTTTAAATTAAAACATTCCAATTGTTCCAGATATTATAAAAATAAAGTTGACAGGAAGCTATGAACTTTCATTTTGTATCTTAATCGATTATGAATTTTCTTTTCATTTTCCAAAGGAAGAGTCTGAAGGTCCCAGATACAATCCTACTGAGTCACCTAACTTGACAGAGCATCTGAGCTTACTTCTAAGTAAACAGCCAGAAATCCTCATAGATGATTTAAACAATTCCTCTGCATAGTGCAGAAGGCTGAACTAGATGATCTTTTGAGGTTCCTTCCAACTGTAAAAGGCCATATAAAAGTGCAGATGCCTTATTGCATCTCAAGAGGACCTGGTTAAACTAAAAAAAAAAAAAAGAATAGCACCAAAGACACATCTACAAAATCCAACTTAACTCCTAGAATTTATAAACTTTGACTGCAATCCTATATCTATAGACCCAGGCATGAGCTCTTTAGAACATGGATTTGTTGCAGTAAACAGGAATCTACAAAAACAGCCCTTGTAAAAAAGAACTCAGACAGCCCTTTTATTCAGGAGTCAAGCTCACTTATTGCAATGGGAAATCCTTCCGATTAACTGGGCAAACCCACAGCAAATTAAGAGCTAAAAAGAGCAAAACAGCAGCAGCAATACAGTCATAAAAAATCAAGGGTTTGGAATAAGGGAGGAAAGAGAGAGAAAGAGAGAGAAAGAGAGAGAGAGAGAGAGAGAGAGAAAGAAAGAAAGAAAGAAAGAAAGAAAGAAAGAAAGAAAGAAAGAAAGAAAGAAAGAAATGAATAAAGAAAAACTTCCCACTCAACATTTAAGTTTTACTTAGTTTAAAAAATCCATTCTACTTACCTGTTGGTTTGAAAAAATCCATTGGGTATCTGGAGTAAGGAGGAGGGGGAGACTCTGCAATAGAAAAGTACAGAGAAAATAAAACCAGAGCCATGAGAAGGGAGGGAGGGGGGAGAGATAGGAACTTATGATAAGAGAGGCATTCTTGTAACAAAACTGTTTGTCTTAGCCTGGCGCTTGGAGGCAGGGCAACTTGGCGGTAACTGCCTTGATATTTAACCGCCAGATAAACAAAGGGGCCTCACTGGCGCCAGCTCTTGCGCTATCTCTGCTCCCGTAGCTGTCTCGGCAGGGGCTTTTTCTGGCTGTACCCAAGCGCTCCAGTCCTGGAAATCGCCCATTGATCCAGCGCTCCCGATAATCCCAACCAGCTCACTTGCAAATGCAATTTAACCCACCCCAAAAAAAAAAAAAAATGGGAGGGCAGGGCAGGGCAGGAGGGGGAGAAATAACGGGGGAGGCACCCAATACAGATGCATTGTTCTCCCTGCCTACCCCCACCCCCCAAAAAAAAACCTTTGCAAAAGGGGGAAGGAAGGAAGAGAGGGTGGGCTAAAGGCTTTAGTTTGGTGGTGATGGGGGTTTGGGGGGGGGGGAAGAGGCAAGGCTGCCCACTAATGGGGTTTAAACCTACCAAAGCAAGCCTCTCCTTTACAGATCATGAACTTAATCCCACCCCCCCTTTAAAAAAAAAAGGGAAGGGGGGAAAAAAACAGAAGACCCTTTGCAATTTCAATCGTGCTGTGGGGAGATTGTCTTTCTTCTCTCTATCCCACGCAAACACCACTTCCCCCCCGCTTTTTTAAAATTTTATTTTATTTTAGCCAATGGTGGAAAACTTAAAGGCACACTTGGCAAAGAGGAGAAAAGCAAACAAGTTTGAAGGCCTGGAAATTATGTGTTAGCTTTTATAGTTTTGAGGCAAGAGAGGCCCAAGAGGCGGGAGGGCACTGAAGATGCAAGGAGCCAGCCAGCCAGCCAGCCAAGGGGTTGGAAGGCTTTTGCTAAAATGGCAAGATTTGTGTATTAAAACTAGAAAATGCTGGAAGGGATTTTTTTTTTTTTTGCAAAAAGCCTTCAGATTTAATTTTATTTTTAAATTACATACACCCTGGGCTTTTTTTTTTTGCACAAAACACTGCAGTTGCCTGCCTGCCCCTGGTTGCACCACCCCTTTTAAAAATATTTTACTGTCAATATTCGGAAACATTTCTTCCCTGAAAAGAACCCTAACAGGTAAAAGTTGCAGTCTTCATCCATTCCTCCCCTCCTCCTACCCAGGAACTTTAAATGAGCACGCACACGCGCACGCACACACATCTAGGGTCATGGTTGTCCCAAAACTGCTTTTCCAAAAGGCAATTGGGTCTTTTTTTTGTTTTTTTGTTTAATGCACCCACAAAAGGATCCAAATGCAAATGTTCAGAAGGGACCTAAAAGTCAAGCCTGTCCCCCTTTGCAAAATTCCACTGGGAATATTTTTTTTTTTTAAAAAAAAAACGACATTAAAAGCCTCTTTGGGGAGATAGGTTTAATTTTCTACTTCCCTTCCCCTCCAGAGAGGTGATGGGGAACGCAGACACACACACACACACACACACACACAGAGGATCTGGCTGGCACAATACTCACATCCCAAACTGGATCTCCCTAACCTATTCTCCTTCTAAAGTGATGCAGGTGCAAGAGATTAAAGGATAGGATCCCCTCGCATCTCAGGCCGGTTCACCTGAATTCCCTAAGGTTAGATCCCCATATCTCAACCAAGAGGGACCCAGAGGAAGTTTCCAATCAAAGCAGCGTGCGCCCCCCGCCCCCAAAAAACCTCAAAGAGGGTGAAAGCTTTGTTTTGCAAACTGCGGGCATTTTGGGTGGGGGGGGAGAGGCAGGGGTTAGGAAAGGGGAGGAGGCGGGAAGCCGGCCCGATGCAAGTCCGGCTTCTTCTTTTTTTTTTTTTTCGCTGCTCCGCACGTACCTAGCTCGCAGAGTCTGCTCAGGTGATAAGGGTTGCAGCAGGCTAAGTCCAGGTGAGTTTTCCCGTAAGATTCACAGCCACAAAGCCGCTTGACTTCCGAGCCAGGCCGGAGATCGGGCCATCGGAAGATTTTGCAGAGGAGCAGCGGGAGAGAGTACCAATGCTGGCCCAGTTTGGAGTCCACCTTGGTGGGCAGCAGGAGGCACGAGGTCCGGGTGCCCCCACGGGATTCGACGGCTTGGAGCAGGACCTCCAGGTGCTTCTCCTTCAGCCGCTTCAGCACCAAGTGGGCCAGGGCTTTCAGTTCAGCCTCCGATCCGCCGTGCGCCTTGGCCGCTTTCCCCGCCGGCTTGCCCAGGCAGCAAATCCGGCTCCCGCCTCCTCCTCCTCCGCCGCCGCCGGCCCCATGAGGCCGTCCGTCCGCAGCGCCTTCGGCGACCTCGCCGGCGTTTTCCTCCCCGCCGGGCGCCCGGCTCCGCCAGAGTCTTCGGACGAGCACCGATCGTTTGGTCCTGAACATGCGGGACGAGAAGAAGGTTCCCCGGCTAAAAAACGGGCATGTCGTCCGCAAGTCATGAAGGAGTCGGGACCCGAGTCCAGGCAGCCAGGAGAAGGAGCCTGAAATGGTCGGGAGGAAGAGGGAACCGGGGGGCTCCGGAGAAGGAGACGACGGCGCGGCGGCGGCTGCTGCTGGAGCGAGACCCAAAGCGAAGTGCAGCATGCGCCGGTCTCTCTTTAAGCCCAGGCTCGGCTGGGAAGGCTGCGCCGGCCCAGGCTCCCCTTCCCTTCCTCCAAGCCGCCTCCTCGGAGGGCTTCCAGGTTATGGAAAGGGGGGAGCGGGAGCAGCAGCAGACCCCCAAACGCAGCAGCGGCGGCGGCGGGGAAGCCCGCGATCCGCCCGCCCGGGGAAAACGGGCATGCCAAACCCGGCGGACGCCTCTGCTCCGGGGGTGGGGTGGTCGCCAAAAACCGAAGCGGAGAAGGAGGGTCCGATTCGCCGCCCGGCGGGGCTTTTCCTCCGGGATCCTTCCCGGTAACCCCCCTCCTCCTCCTCCTCCTCCTCAAGCGAGGCTTAGTTAGATCCTCGGCGGCGATCCAGGGAGATCCAAAAACCCGGATCGGCGGGGGGGGGAGGAAGAAAAAAAAAGAAAACACCCAAGCAAAAGAAAAAAAGAAGTCCGAGAGGTCCGAGATCTTGGAGATCGAGGCCAAATCTACCTGTTTCACACCCCCCACCCCCAAAAAAGACAGAGCCCCTTAGCGCCCGGTTATCCAACGGCCAGGCTTGTGAAGCGTCTCCGGCCGGAGCCCCCGCCGCCTTAGCAGCCCGTCGGGGTCTCTCCTCCTCCTCCGAGGAAGGCGGGGGTGGGCGCGCGTGCCCCTTCCTCTTCTTCCTCCTCCTCCTCTTCTTCTTCTTCGGCCCTCGGAAGTCGCCGGCTCCCTCGGGACTCCTTCGCCCGGCCGCTTTGATCTCCCTCCCGACTCGCCGGACGGAGCCGCGGCTTGTTTTGTTTCCTCGCCCGTAGACGGAGAGGGAGAGAGAGAGAGAGAGAGAGAGGCGAGGCGAGGAGAGGCTGGAAGCGCGGCGATCTCCTCCTCCTCCTTCTCCTCTTGCAGTTCTCTCGCTCTCTCCGCCCCTCCGCGCGTCTCACTGCCGGCAGCCCCAGAAGCAGCAGCAGCAGCAGCAGCAGCAGCAAGAGGAGGAGGAGGAGGAGGAGGAGGAGGGGAAGGCGGAGCGGGGCGTCCAAAGGACCCGGGCCGGGGACGGACCAACTAGGGTCTTGGGCAGCCCTTAGGCAGCGCTGCAGTGCCCGGGCTCAGCTCCTTCTCCTTCCTTCCTTCCTTCCCAGCCCAGCGCCGGCTCTCGGCTTAGCTCGCTCGCCCGCCTCCTCCTCCGTCCAGTTTGTGCAGACGGGGCGGGGGGCAGAGGAGGAGGAGAGGGAGGCGCGCGCTCCCGCCCGGCGGAATGGAAGAAGAGGAAGGATTGCGGGCGTCGAGAGGGGGGAAAGAAGGGAGGGAAGGAAACCCCCCTCTCTCCTTTCGCCTGGCCCTTTTTCTTTCCCTCCTCCGCCCTCCCCCCCCTTTCCCCACTCCTGACTTTCTGGCTCGCCTTCCTCCCCCTCCCCACCAAGGTGCTTTGCACGACCACCAGGTCTCTTTTACTTCTCTTTCTCTCTCCCCCCTTCCTTTTTTTAAAAAAAATAAAATAAAATCCCCTCAGGATTTGAGTGGTGGGCGATGCTTGCAATGGAGCAGCCCCTGGTCTTTCTTGCAAGTGGGGGGGGGCGGCAGGGGGAAGAAACCATTAAGTGGGGCAGAGTGGGGGGGGTTGCTCAGGCGAGTTTTGGGAATCGCAAGGTGAGGGGACAAAAGGGCGCACGGGGGGAGGGAGGGACGCGGACGATTTGCCTCTCTTGCTTGTCTGGCTCCGCACCCAGCCGCCCTCCCCCCTACTCCCTCCAGCCAACCTCGGCCTCTTTTCCTGAGAGCCAGCCCGGGCCGCGCCTACCCCTCCCCGCCCGTCCGTCTGTCCACCCGCCTGCCTGCCGGGCTCGCTCGCAGACTGTGCAGCGGCGCTCCCCGGCCCCGCCTCCTCCTCCCCCTCCCTCCCCCTCGCGCTGGTCACGTGGGCGTCTAGACACCCTGTCGCTTTTTGATTAAAAAAAAAAAAAAGAGGCTGTCTTGCGCGAAGACGGCGTCGAGTTTCTGAAAGCTTCCCCCCCCCCCCTCCCTTCCTTGCAATTCCTGAGAAGGCGGAGGGGGAGGGGGAGGGAAGCCGTCGGACTCGGAAAGATTGAAGGAAGAAAAGTCCCTAGGAGAGAGGGGAGGGGGAACCCGAAGAGACGCGTATTAAAAGTAGAAATCCCCGAAGGGGGTGAGTGGGTTTCGCTGGTCGTTTCTAGAGTCCAAGGATTTCCAACCGTGGCAATTTTAAGCCTGGAGGACTTCAACTCCCAGAATTCCCCAGCCAGCTACCCAAGTTTGGAGACCTGATCCACAGTATCGCCAAGAGTCAGAGACAACTAAATGGATACTATCTCTTTTCTTCCTACTCATCTGTAAACCAATTTAACAGCTAAAATGTGAGTCTAGGACAAGAGTCTTCAAACTTGACAGTTTTAAGGCTTGTGGACTTCAACTCCCATAATTCCTCCTCCAGTCATGTTAGCTCAGGAATTCTGGGAGTTGAAGTCCTCCGGGCTTAAAGTTGCCAAGTTTGAAGACCCTTGATCAAGGACAGGGGTCTTCAACCTTGGCTGGCTGGGGAATTCTGGGAGTTGAAGTCCACAAGTCTTAAAGTTGTCAAGGTTGGAGACCCCTGGGAAATCAGGTTCAAATCCACACTGAGCCAGCCCATTCTCTGTCAGGCGAACCCTGCCTCTCTATTTGTGAGGTAAAACTACAGGAGCACCACTTGACCGATAAAGCTATCAAAGATGTGAGAAAGTTATGCCTTTTCTTTTTTTTTTGGTACATACATTCATATTTGGTACATACATTCATATTCCAAGCACAAATGTTTGGGAATGGAAAGTTCCTCAACAGCAAACAGAGATCAAGACAGAAGAACTGGACTGAGAGAAATAAGCACAAGTGAGATGAAGATCCCTTGAGGTTCCAATGGGAAGTCTCCTTCCCCTATAGAGATCATCAAAGTAAACCTTGGGTTATCTATTACCAAATAAGTTAGTTCAGGGGTCTTCAAACTTGACAGCTTTAAGGCTTATGGACTTCAACTCCCAGAATTCCTCCTCCAGTCATGTTAGCTCAGGAATTCTGGGAGTTGAAGTCCTCCAAGCTTAAAGTTGACAAGGTTGGAGACCCCTGGGACTCTAGACCAGAGGTTACCAACCAGTGGTCTGTGGTGGTCCATGAGAAAATGTTGGTGGTCTGCAGAAAAATTATGTGCATTTTTTATATTGCACTAATGAGCTTAAATGGACTCCAGAGGATGGTATTGGACAGGAAGGCCTGGAGGAACAGTTATCCATTGGGGGTTGCGATGGGTCGTACACGACTTCGCAACTAACAAAAATAATATTGCACTAAATACTATTTGTCATTTTTAAAATTCATATTAGTGGTCCATGGGATTTAAAATTATGAATTTAGTGGTCCCTGAGGTCCGAAAGGTTGGTGACCCCTGTTCTAGGCACACACCCCTCAATTTGCTTTGCTTTTGTCCACTTTTTGTTCTATTAAGAATGTCACGATGGATGAGGTGGAAAAAAAAAACTGAAAAAGTTTTTGCAGAGCCTTAGTAACCTTTGAATAAGTCTAATAAACGTCTAATAAATGCGGAAGAATTTTTTTTTTTTGTCTTTTATGGCCAGTTGATTTACTTTTTGTTTGTTTGTTTCAAAAAAAAAACAGCTTTTGTTCACTTGCTTGATGAGGAAAATAAAAAAATATTACTGAAACGTATGTTCAGAGGCGATCCAGCAACGGGGTCTCTTGTGGCACCTTGGAAGATGAATCCAAATATTATGGTACGGGGTTTTAAAATTGTAGGCATAACTTCGGATCCGATGCGTGAATCTCTAATCCGCTCCAGATCAGGTTGCTGCGGAATTCTGCACGTTGGTGTGAATTCTGGGAGTTGAAGTCCACAGGTCTTAAAGTTGCCAAGGTTGGAGACCCCTGGTTTAGAAATTACCATGCAATATAGAGAGATTGTGGGAATTTGTTCTGGGTTCTGTTAACCTGTCCATTTTTCCCCTCCATGCCCTGAAATGGAGCAATTTTTTTCCCCTTCTTGCAGCAGATGCTTTCACAATCCAGTTTGGAATTAATTGTCCCTTCACATCCTGGCAAGTCTTGCTGAGGCCCCAATCCAGTGTTTTTAAAACTTAGCAACTTTAAGACTTCAACTCCCAGAATTCTCTCAAACTGGCTAAGGATTGAAGAGAATCTTAAAGTTGCCACAATTCCATCTGGGGAACTCTGGGAGTTGAAGTCCACCCATCCTAAAATTGCCAAGTTTGAAAAGCACTGCCTTAGACCCAGAGCCAAAGAGACAACTGTGACCCCAGTGCCTCCTTCAACCAGCAAGATGGTAGTATCTCCCCCAAGAGTCACGTCTGGTTAGAATTTGATTGGGAGATTATCAGGAAATCCCGGTGTTTTGTTTATTTATTTTTTATGTTATTTATATTATTAGTTTTACAAATAATTCAAGGCGGTGAATATATGGGACACACCTTCCTCCTCTTATTTAGTAGCCTGAGAAGTTGAACATTCAGGAAAGAAGCAACAAGAAACCACGTATATCTGTGGTTGCTGAGAATGCAGTGAGTGCGTTTAGGAAGTTGTCAGGATCCCAAATAAGCTTGAAGGACATTGCTGGAAACACTCCTCTGAGTTTTTCACATCCATTTGCCTGTTGAGATATAGAGCAGAGGGATCTAGCTCTTCCTCAGCTTTGTGGCCAACAGATTGCGAGATGGGTAGTAGAAGATGGCTGGGAGATCTCTTGCTCAACGTTCTGAGATTGGGTTGTCTCTCCAATTCCATGCCACCCTTCAATTCCAAAGAAGTCTCCTGAAAAAAATCTTTCCACAGTCCAATTCAGTCTTCCCATCTTCAGTTCTGAGTTATCCTAGATGTATGCTTAGAACTCAATGGGAAATGATCTTGTGCTCCATTTGATCCAGAGAATGGTCTTTGGAGTTCTGACAACACCAAATATAGTCTTAAGGTGTTGGTGATCACCTTAAAAGCCCTTCATGGCCTGGGTCCAGATTACTTGAGGGACTGTCTCATCCCACTGGGACTGGCCTGTCCCAGCTTTGGCCATGGAGAAGACATGCTATGGGTCCCGTCAGCCCGATTCCTCCAGCTGGCAGAGTCCAAGAAGAGGATCTTCTCTGCACTTGGTCTTGCCCTCTGAAATATCTTGCTTCCCAATGTGAGGTTGACTCCAACCCTCCTATTTAGTGGTGGGATTCAAATTTCTTTACTACCAGTTCTGTGGGCATGGCTGGGTGGGTGTGGCAGGGGAAGGATACTGTAAAATCTCCATTCCCTCCCCACTCCAGGGGAAGGTTACTGCTTAGTAAGGCCACACCTAGAATACTGCATCTAGTTTTGGTCACCACACTATAAAAAGGATGTTGAGACTCTAGAAAAAGTACAGAGAAGAGCAACCAGGATGATGAGGGACCTGGAGGCTAATACATGAAGAACGGTTGCAGGAACTTGGCCTGGCTAGTCTAGTGAAGAGAAGGACCAGGGAGACATGATAGCAGTCTTCCAATATCTCAGAGGTTGCCCTAGATATGAGGAAGCTATTTTCTAAAGTGTCTGTAAGGCCAGACAAGGAATAACGGATGGAAACTGAACGAGAGATTTAATCTGAAAATAAGGAGAAATTTTCTGACAGTGAGAGCAATCAACCAATGGAACAGAAGTTGCCTCTGATTATCTGTTATCTGTTAAACCCCTTTCCCTCCCCACCCTGCTAACCTGCTTTCCAGCCCCGTTCTCCTGTGCAGGACAACCAAAGAAGAGCCAGCCGATCATCTGGGACTCAGTAGGTGGAGAATAGATGGGGGCGGAGTCAGTCAGAATTGGGATTTGCTGGTTCTCCGAACTATTCAAAATTTCTGCTACCGGTTCTCCAGAACTGGTCAGAACCTGCTGAATTCCACTTCTGCTCCTATCCTTTCGTAAAGGCCTAAAGACCTGGCTCTCCCATGGCTTCCCCATGGGGGAACAGCACAGTGGAGGGGGCTGATGGAGTAACGAAGAGTCCCACCTCCCGCCGAGTCTACCCCGGCCCTCCCTGCATGGGCTTAAATTGTAAACTTTGGTTTTAATTCATGTTTTAATGTTGGTATATATTTTTACAAGTTGCCCAGAGTTAACTTATGGGCATCCAGTAAAGTTAGACAGACAGACAGGTGATAGATAGAGGTAGGTAGGTAAATTAGATGACAGAGAGAGAGATATGGATGATAAATAAATAAAATAATAAATAAATAATAAATAAATAAGTAAGGAGCGGCCTGGAAAGGTTGCCTAGCCCAATTCCTCAGCCAAATTACCTACCACTACCATGTGGATTAAAACATTAACAATGAAAAGAACAATTTAAAGATAATTAGAAATACACGCCGAGCAGAAAAACGAAGCCAAACAAGTCCCAGCAAAGAAGACTAAACCTAGCTGAACTAACTTTTTAGAAACCACAACTACAGAATAGCTTTTTCTGACATTAAAAAAAAAAAAAGGCAAAAGAAAACTATTACTTTGAAATAGCAGCTATAGCAGCTGTTGGCATGTTACTGCATGGTCCAATCCACAGATCACATGCACCAGAAGGAAAACCAATATTTGGGGTGGGGGCACTTAAGTGCCATCCCTTGGTTTCCTCCCTTTTCTTCATGGAGGTGGGAGGTGGATGTATTGGGGAGGGGGGTCAAAAAAGAAGATAGCTGCCAGAACCTCATGATCTTCAGAACCAGATCTGATAGCAGCGTTCCAACCGCCATCTTGTTTTTACTGATGCTTCCCATGGATGGCAAGGAAGGGACCTTTGCATGAAGTTTTAGCAGGCCAATGTCTGTGGAGATTTTCAGTCATCCAGGTCATGGTTGTCCCAAAAGGTGTTGTGGACTTTCTGGTTTTTCCTTAAAAAGGTTTCGCTTCTCATCCGAGAAGCTTCTTCAGTTTTGAAGATGCAATTGTCATTTCTGAAAAACAAACTCCAGGTGCCTTTTGAAAGAGCACCTTTGGGTCATATTATCCCAAATAAATGAGCTGCTACCTCAGAATAATATTCTCAGACTAGTTTCCTTATCTGTTTTCCAGTAACCTGGGCTTCAACTAGAAAGAAATCTGGAATTACACAGTTCTCAGAGTCACCCAACTGGCTTTCATGGCTAAGGCAAAAGCTGAACTCAAAGTCTTAACTACAAGACCAAAGTGGCTTTCTCGCTTTTCATGCCTTAAAGATGATCACAGTTCTGATCAATTCCCTATTGCTCTTTTGGAATGTCTTGAGCTCCCCCCCCACCCCCAATTACTATGGTCATTTCACAACCTTGAGAAAGCAGCAGAATTACTTACCCCTCCTTGCTTTATCTGATGCCGGCATTTAACTTAATTCAGATTCATTAGGCTTCTTTCTTGATGCCTTTTCTTTTAATGCAGAAAGCTTTCTGGGGTATTACAGACTGACATGTGTAAGCTGCAGCAGTTCTGAAATTAAAAATAATCATAATTGGCTCTGCTTTGTAATGCCATGCCCCTTTTATCATACAATTGAAAAATGACGATGGTTAATATGGAGCCAGGCAAACCCTGGGCCTCAACAGGCTGTCTCCAGAAATGACTACAATTCTTGGGTTTGTGGGGCAGAGTGGTATTTCCAGACTCTACTTCCCAAAGGGGCATGCTTCTGGAAATCTTAGTCCACAACTACCTTTGAAGAGTTAATGACAAGTGATAAACCTAGGTTAATTTGCAATGCAATTCAACATTTGGCAGACAGCTGGAGCCGAGGAACTGTTAAAGTAATTGTCTAACTAACGGCACTAGGGTGTGACAATTGAAGTATAAACCAGAAAAGTAGACATGTCAGAGATATAATCCCCCTTCAATCTCTGGCACCACAAAGAAGCAAGGAAATGATCCTTCTCCCCATCCTGAACGATTAAAATCATAACTCTTGTTACAAGGATCTGAGAATCTGTTCCATTAAACTACGAGTATTTTCTTCTAAACAAACAGAATAGAACTAGGCTGTGTTCTCTTGAGTAGATATCTATCTGGCTATCTCGCATCTTATAATGGGCGCCATTCAGCGTTTAACATCTTATGTTGTGGTAATGCCATTATTCGACCAATTAAGTCGAATGCAAGGGGTTTTTTGTGTGTTTCTAAGAAAACTTAATCAGACATGATGGTTAAAAAACCAGAAGGTGATGGGTTACTAGGCTTAAAGTTTCATTCTCTGGGTTACTGTGAACAGGGCCCACCAGGAAATATATTCCTGTCTAACTTCTGCAGAAGACAGAGTCTCATTAAAAGACACAAATTCAGATATTAAGCTATGTTCATTTCAATGAGGACTTCATGGTAAAACTAGTACCAGGCAGAGAAATTGACCTTTTTTCCTCCATTCCTACTAGTTCTGATCCAGTTTGAAAGGAACAAAGAAAATCTGATAAAATTCTTACAAGTAGAACATTATGAAGTTGCAAGGAGACCATTTAGTGTTGAAGGCACCAGGCTAGAAACTAGGAGATTTTTGAATGTCTTATGGAGATACTGAAGTCATCCAGGTCATGGTTGTCCCAAAGATGCTTTTTCAAGAGGCAGCTGGACTTCCTGGTTTTTCTTTGAAGACATTTCACTTCTCATCCAAGAAGCTTCTTCAGTTCAGCTCTTCAGCAGAAGAGCTGAAGAAACTTCTTGAACAAGAAGCGAAACGTCTTCAGAGAAGAACCAGAAAGCCCAGCTGCCTCTTAAAACCTTTGGGATGGGAGATTGTGAGTTCCAGTCCCACATTAGGCACAAAAGCCATCTAGATGACTTTGGTCCAATCACTAGGAGACTGTGAGTTCTAGTTCCAACTTAGGCATGAAAACCAGCTGGGTGGTTTTGGGCCAGTTACTCTCTTTCAGCCAAATTCACCTCACAGGATTATTGCTGTGAGAGAAATAAGAAGAATCACGCTCTGCTGTGCCTGCCATTTTGACTTTTTTGACTCCCTTTTCCTAGGTACACAACCCTGACTCTGAGAAATGGTTGGAGGTTTTCTCCTCCTGTGGGGAAAAAAATTGGTATCTATGTTTTCTTCTCATCCCTTCCCCACAAACCCGGTCCAAAAATTGGTGGAAGAACTTTGAAAAGATGTTTCTCCTCAGCTTTATGGAAAATATCCTGATGTGACTGATCACCTCGAGACCAGACAATAATTCAGAAAAAAATGGGTCTGAATAGTTCTCAGCCTCGATATACTGTATTAATTTAGGAAGATGCTTGGAAGATGGATATTATTCTTTTGTCAACTCCTTGGACAAAAATGAGAGAAGCATAGGTTCCTTCAATGGACCAAGGATAAATTGAAAGCAACCAGCTCTTTCCTTTGAAGTTGCTGACATGCCTCCTAAAAATTTGGACAACCATCTAAGACTTTTTTTCCTTTTTTTTTTCCAAAATTCAGTGCTTTTAAGTTCCACTGTCTTCCAGAGGGATGCTCACCTTTCCCATTAGATCAATGCTATTTAAAAATACTTCCTTTGGCTGAGTCTAAGGTTTTATCCTTCTTGTTTACAGGATAATCCCAGACTTCCCATTCCTATTCGTTGGAAATGTGCCTCTCACTGAGAGTTGAAAAGTAATAACTAGGATCAATACATTATATATATATATATATATATATATATATATAGGTCAAGGCAGTCTTTAGACAAGAAGGAACTTCTAAAAAGATATCGTTGTGCAGTTTTCTGGACAAAGAAACCGAAATAGCTTGCCATAGTCTTCTAATTTATTTAATCTCTGTCTGTTTCAATAATTGGCATTTTAACCTTTTGTACTTGCTTTTACGATGTTGTTAGCTGCCCAGAGTCATCGGGCAGTGAGATGGGTAACATATAAATGTAATAAATAAATAAATATCCTCCATCTGCAAAATGGAGCAAAACTCACTTAGGGACTGTCTTGCTTAGCAACAGAAATTTTGGGCTCAATTGCCATTGTTAAGTTGAAGACTACCTGTATTTAATTCACAGGGTACCCAATTCCTTCACATTTCTGGTGCTTTGTTTAACTTCTCCCCAGACGCAGGTCAGCAAGGTTATGACATCAACATTTCAGGTTTTTTTTTTCCTTTTTCCTTTGTGCTTTTTACTTTATTTCTTGAGCTTGTCTTCTTACTCTCTAGGAAATCGCAAACCTCCGCAACTACAGTTTATTCTCAATGTATCTTGAAGCCAGTCAGAGTTTGGTCATCATATTGAAAACTACGGATTTGGCTGTCTGCTTGTAGTTTGCAATGTTTATTTTAGTTTAACACCAAAGACTTTAGAAATAATCCTTGACAGCTTGTATATTTTGGGCAGAACTGTTTACACATTTCCCAAAGCTTTGCTGCCCATTGAAAATGTCTCCAAGACGACTTTGTTTTGTTGCTATTATAATTTATCATTACTCCGACACATATATCAGGATACATTCAAGATGGATTTTTCTCAAACTCCTCTGAAGATCAATTATTATTAGACTTCTATTGGTTTTCTGTTTCATTAGTACAGCTGGATCTCTTTTGGTTTAAAATTTAATGACTTTTTTTTTACCTCTGCAAGAGGGGGAAAGTTGAAGGTGTAAACATTTCCCCTTCCAGCAAGGAAATGGATGTTGGCATTTTGAGAATTCCCACAGAATTGCCAAAAAAGCCAACACAGTCCTAGGCTGCATTAACAAAGGGATAGAATCAAGATCACGCTTAATAATAATGCCGCTTTATAATGCCTCGATAAAAATCACACTTGGGATATTGCATCCAGTTTTGGTCACCGCTATATAAAAAAGATGTTGAGATTCTGGAAAGAGTGCAGAGAAAAACAACAAAGATGGTTAGAGGACCAGAGGCTAAAACATATGAAAAACAGTTGTAGGAATTAGGAATGTCTAGTTTGAAAGAAAAGAAGGACCAGGGGTGACATGATAGCAGTGTTCTAATATCTAAGGGGCTGCCACGAAGAAGAAGAAATCAAGCTATTCTCCAAAGCACAAGAAGGCAGGACAAGAAGCAATGAATGGAAACTCATCAAGGAGAGAACAAACCTAGAACTAAGGAGGAATTTCCTGACAGTTAGAACAATTAATCAGTGGAAAAACTTTCCTCCAGAAGTTGTGTATGCTCCAACATTGGAGGTTTTTAAGAAGAGATTGGATAACCATTTGTCTGAAGTGGTGTAGGGTTTCCTGCTTCAGCGGTGAGGGGGGCGGGCTGGACTAGAAGACCTCCAATGTCCCAACTCTGTTATTCTGACAATTGCTTGTCTGGCTCTGAAGAAGAGCCACAGTGTGGGCTGTTGACATTTGAACCTGTAAGTAGCTTCTTGCACTGAAGGGAACACATGCCCAGGAACAACGTCTCCGCAGAAGTCTAATCAACTTTTGGACTTTAAATGTTTTGCAGTGATGGTGAGGGAGACAATGAAACAGCCTTCCATCCCTTCTGAGCCTCATGCATGAACCAGCAGAACATTTTGTGGATGGCGAAAGGACTTCTGAAATCGAGCTCCAGGTAAAAGTAGACCCTTCCTAGCACAATGTACACCTTTAGCAAGAGCCTTGAAGAGCAGATGATCCGTCTCTTGAGTTTTTCTTAGCCAATGCACCACCTGGAGCAATTTTGGGATTGGGGGTGAACTTCAATTACTGAAATCTAAGGATTGAACAATATGTCCGCTCAAACCTGGTTGACCCCTTCTGTCCTTGCAGTTCTTAGATTATCACATGGAATAAGGAGGGGATGTCTGGCTGAATCCAGGGAAAAAGAGAAAAGAGAAAGACGAAGAAGGTATCCGACTTCCTTGTTTAAAAAAGCAGCAATTCGTCCTGAAGGAACCTAGCTTTAACCGGGGGTGGGCTGCTGGAGATTCGCAGGGGTTCCGGAGAGCCCCTAGCTAAGATTCTGTGCAGTTTGGAGAACTCCCAAATCCATTCCTGCCTGGCCCCGCCCCACCTGTCCCTGCTCCTCCCAGGAGTCCCCACACGGCCTGCTTTGGATGCAGGTAAGTGCAGGGTGCGCACAGAGGCTCAAGGAGGGCAAAAAACTGGCCTCCTGGAACTTCGGGAAGGCCAGGAATGGGCCTGTTTCCAGCTTCCAGACAGCCTCCAGAGCCCAGGGAGGCCATTTTCGCTCTCCTGGAGGCCCGGGGAAAACCTCCAGACCCCAGGGAGGGCGAACACGTGCCGCCCCCCGCTATGGTGCAGGAGGCCAACTAGGCCCCGCCCACCATGGCCTCACCCTCCAGCAACCAGGCAGAGAACCCCTTGCTAAAATTTTGGAAGCCCACCCCTGGCCTTAACCGCAATAACTTGAACAACTACTATCCAGTGAACAACTATTCTTTTTCTGAGTAAGATGGCCAAAAATAAACAGCCCTTGTCATTCTTATATGATTATTGAGATCCAGTGCAATTTGATTTGTGGACAAGACTACCTTAATCCTGTTGAATGAAATTCCCTGAGAGAGTGTCAAGGGATGAATGACCATATTAAATCCCCAGGTTTTTTTCAGGACCTTCTGGTATCATTAACCATGATATCCTTCTAAGTTGGGCGTGGAATTTGGGACGCCTTCCATTTGTGCTTGCCCAGTTGTTTCCAGGAGATAACTGTTAATATTTACTTATTAATTAATTAAATTGAAGTATAAACTAAATTATAAACGAAATTAATTACACTAATTAATATCAACTTGTTTGAGTGGTGGTGGTAAGAAGAAGGCTCCTTGGACAGCAGAGGTGACTACTAAGCAAATACTGGAGTGTATGACTCCAGATATGTCACCAAAAGGCAAGAATTATGAAACTGAATCTCACTTACTTTGGGCATGTCAAGATGGGGACTTCCCTGGAGAGGGCAATTATGTTTGGATGGGAGTTAGCGGTAAAAAGAAACCAGGCTCTCCAAGAACACGGTAGCTGGACAGCCTCAAAGCTGACCCAACCAGGGCACAGAAAAGCTCAAAGAAATAGTGCAAGATTGGAAGAGAAGGAGAGATCGGGCCCATAGAATCGCAAAGAGCCAGATGCGACTGAATTGATATGATGATCATCATCATCATGATCATCATCTATTACAGGGTTGTCAAACTTGATTTCATTGAGGGCCGCATCTTGCTTGTGTTTGACTTTGGGGGGCCAAGGTGGGCGTGGCCAGCTCGGCATCACTCGTGTTGGGGGCACCTGTGGTGACCCTAGCACTCTACCAGCGAAAACAGGCTCCCGAACTCTGTTTTCAGCTGTGACGGCCTCCTGCAACCCTCTGCTAGCAAAAACGGAGCTCGACAAGTTCCGTTTTTGCTGGCATAGGCACTGCGGGCCAGTCCTTTGCTACGGTGGCACCATAGGCCAGATCTAAGCACCTTGCAGGCTGAATCCGGCCTCTGTGGGCCTTGAGTTTGACACCCCAGATCTATTAAAACCTAACTATCTGATAACAATTATTTAGAATTTTTTAAAAAAGAGGTTGGAGTGGCATCTAGAAGCTTTGTGCCAACTGTGACAGTGGTGGCGCCATGCTGCAGATCTCCACCACAGGTCAGATCTTCTAGAACAGGGGTCCCCAACCAGGGGTGGGATTCTACCAGTTTGCACATATTCTCTAGAACTGGTTGTTAACATTCTAAGCAGTTCGGAGAACCGGTTGTTAGAAGAAATTACTGACCTAATCCTGTAAGGAAGGCAGGAAGGAAACATTCTGGTGTTGCTTACAGAAACTGCCTCTCCACTAACCCTTTTTACATTTTTGGCAGGACTAGACTTCCTGTCTCAGGAACGTCTCTGGAGTTTTTTTCCCCCCTCCTTTGCTGGTACTTTGCTTGTGTGGAGTGACCATTGAAAAAAGTGACATGACCATTTTTCACACTTATGACTGTTGCAGCATCCCCACAGTCACGAGAGACCAGGCAAGGAGATGCATGTCTTGATGTGAGTGATGTTGAGTTGGCCACGCCCAACCAGTAACATGACCACCAAGCCATGTCCACCCAGTCACATGACCACCAAGTCACGCCCACCAACTAAGCCATGCCCACAGAACCGGTTGTTAAAAAATTTGAATCCCACCCCTGTTCCCAACCTCCGATTCGTGGACCACAGCATGCCAAAAACTGGGCCGAGCACACAAGTGAAGCCCCATCTGCAGAATGCAGGCAGCACATGAAACTACGCCCCCTCTGGTCCATGGTAAAACCTCTCTCCACAGAACTGGTCCCTGGTGCCCAAAAAGTTGGGGGCTGCTGTTCTAGAAGACCTTTCCCAAGAACTCCTGCCAAACTAAGTGAAACACTGAGCCATCAAGAAGTTTTGGAGAACATCCAAGAAAGAGTTGCCTAGAACCGTGACAGTGAACCTATAGCACACGTGACAGAAGTGGCACACAGAGCCACTTCTGCCGGCACGCAAGAGGTCGTCCAGAAGAATCCCACTGTGCATGCACATGCGCCCCCTGCCTGACAGCTGATTGTCAGATATCTGGTGCACCTGTGTGGGGGATGGGGGATGCAGGAGACCCGTGCACATGCGCAGAGATGCACAGGGCATGCGGAGAGTCTCTTGTGCATGTGCAGATGTGCGGCATGCACGGGTGATGACACGGGCATGTGCAGAGACTCATGGCACGCAGGGGGTGTCATGCGTGCATGCGCATGGGCTGGGGTTGGGCCTGCGCATAGGGGTGGGATTCTACAGTTCACACCTATTCGCTAGAACCGGTTGTTAACATTCTAAGCAGTTCGGAGAACCGGTTGTTAGAAGAAATTACTGGCCTAATCCTGTAAGGAAGGCAGGAAGGAAACATTCTGGTGTTGCTTACAGAAACTGCCTCTCCGTTAAACTTTATTACAGGTTTAGTCCTTGGCAGGACTAGACTTCCTGTCTCTGGAACATCTCTGGAATTTTTTTTCCCTCCTTTGCTGGTACTTTGCTTTTGTGGAGTGACCATTCAAAGTTCCAATGGCACTGAAAAAAGTGACTTGTAACCATTTTTCACACTTACGACTGTTGCAGAATCCCCTCAGTCATGATAGGCCAGGCGAGGAAATGCGTGTCTCATGTGAGTGATATTGAGTTGGCCACATCCAGCCAATAACTTGACCAGCAAGCCACGCCCACCACCTAAGCCACACCCACAGAACCGGTTGTTAAAAATTTTGAATCCCACCCCTGCCTGCGCCCATTCCCTTCTGGGTGCTAGCACGCGCATAATTTTTGGCACGGGAGCCCAAAAGATCTAGCCACCACTGTCCTAGAAGAACCCTCTTTGAGATCTCTTTAGCACTGGGTGAAGATCCTTATGGTACAAACTATGTTCTGTACATTTTAATGTGATTTTTGCATTCTGGGTTCCTCTGAGCAAGACTGTATAAGGGGTTCAATTACAGGAGGCCGTGATTTGTGTCTCTTTTTCTTTTGTTGCTTTTAATCTAATGGCTTTGCACTCTGTTCAGCATCCAGATTATTTTTTATGTTTATGTATTGCAAATCACCCAGAGAACTTTTAAGTTATACGATGGCCTACTAAAGTTGCAAATAAATAAACAACAAAAAGACGTTTACTAATGGCCGTGTAGAAGAAGTACAATCTTGCCAACACATGTTTTTAATAAGAACAAGCCAACATCCACATTTGAAATACATTTTGCACCGTTTGGGTGAATGGCAAGTTATAAATTTGGATTCCGGTACAGTTACGGCAAAAGATAAACTATAAGTTCTTGCTCTTATCACATAACCTACCAAAATACAATTTTATTATATGCATCAATCGTGGAGGGCAAATCCAAAAATTCAGTCCTCAGTTGGCTGGATTGTGTTTTTACCATGCATTTACACATACTAAATGCACCTCAATAAGTACATTTTAAGACCTCTGGGCATTTCGTGACATCAGTTTTAGGATTAGCCCTGTTGGTCAACTGGGCAGTCTTACACACATGAATGGTGTTAAATTTGACATTCATGGTAAGTATAGCTGCATAATCCCTGGATGATTATTACAGGAAGTCCTTGATTTACAAAAGTTCTTTATTGACTGTTCGAAGTTACAACAGCACTGACAAAAGTGACTTATGACAATCGACTCATATTTATGACGATTGCAGTGTCTTGGGGGTCATTGATCACCTTTTGCAACTTTCTACCAAGCAAAGCCAGATTCACTCAACAACCGTGTTCCTAACCTAACAACTGCAGTGATTCACTTAACAACTATGCCTAGAAAATTCATAAAATGGGGCAAAGCTTACTTAACAATGTCTCATTTAGCAACAGAAATTTGGGGGTCTGTAGTGATTGTACGTTGTGGACTACCTGTAGATAACAGGTAACAGATAATCAGAGTTGGAAGAGACCTTGTAGGTCATCTAGTCCAACCCCCTGCCCAAGCAGGAGACCCTACCCCATTTCTGACAGATGGCAGTCCAATCTCTTCTTGAAAGTCTCAAGCGATGACACTCCCACAACTTCTGAAGGCAACTTCTGTTCCATTGGTTGATTGTTCTCACTGTCAGAACGTTTCTCCTTATTTCTAGGTTGAACTTCTCCTTGATCAGTTTCCATCCATTATTCCTTGTCTGGCCTTTGGTTGCCTTTGAAAATAGCTTGACCCCTTCCTCCTCTCTGTGGCAGCCCCTCAAATATTGGAAGACTGCTATCCTGTCTCTCCTGGTCCTTCTCTTCACTAGACTAACCTGTATTCATTAGTAATATGGAAAACCCAATAGGGGAGCTTCATACTGGAGGTGGTTGAATACTTAAAACTTATTCCCCCATACTCCCTCTGTGTATCCAGCTCCCTTCTTTGCCATCTTGTGTTAATGATTTTATCTGCTGTGGTTTTGTTTTATTTTTACGATTGATGACTTTGATGTTTTTATGTTGTAAGCCGCCCACAGTCATTGGACACAAGACAGGAGGCAAACCGACCTTATAAGAAATAAATACATCAAATAATAAATTATACGGGTGTTGGTGATGAGAATAATTTTAAAAATTCAAAACAAGCCTTGTAGTGAATCTGTAGTTGCTGATTTAAACTGTTGCATCCTCTTCCTTCCACCGTTCCTTTACTGAAGATACTCATCAATTTTCTGCAGCTCTCATTTAAATATTAAATAGCCCATTAAATTGCTAGACGGTGTGGCTGCAGAGATTCACAATGGATCAGGTTGGGTCTATGGGTCTTTCCACACTTTATAGAGAGAGAGAGAGACTAGCTAACAATAAGCAGAAAACACAATTACTATACTTTAAAAGCTGATGTTGTTAACTGTACCTGAGCTTAGCTTTTAAGTGGGAATATCCTGCTTCGTTTTGTTTTTCATCCTGGACATAGACTGGAAATTGATGGAGGAAATGGCCTATTGGTTTAGGCCTGGAGGCTTCCTAGTGTCCCTCTTTACTGGAGCCATGGTCATTCCCAGGAGACACAACAGCTTCTCCAAACCATCACTGGCTATTCATAAACTATCCTAAAAAAAGCAAAACAGAGACTATAATACCCAAGTGGCCTCAGAAGGTAAAATTCTCTGCTTGATTTCTAAAACCAGATGAAGTTGGGATCCTGTCTTTCTGGCTCAGTTTTATTAGTGCCTGTGGGTTTTTCAGTTGTTGCTTGCTTTTTTTAATGTATTTTTTAATTATTTTTATTCTTATTTTATTTATTTTCATTGTATAGTTTGTGTTAACGCTGTGCAGGTGTGGTTGTGTGGAAGTCCAAGTATACAACTTTTCCAATTTGATGAAGAGCAACTGTCTAGCCTAGTGTTTGTCCACTTTGATAAAAGTTTAAAAGGTCTGGACTTTAACTCCCAGAATTCCCTGGGTTGAAGTCTATTGTGATGACCCGGGGCGTGACACAAAGGCAACACAGTCAAATAAGCAAAAGAGCCCCTTTATTGTCTCCAACTTTGCCCACAATGTCCAGGTTACCTTCAGCTGGAGAAAAACTCTCCCAGGAACAGCCTTTAAGTGTAGGAAATTCAAAACAAGGTACACACAAACTGTAACTAAAAATCCAAACAAACCAAGCTGAAGTAATTAGCTTGACAGCGCAGGAGAAGGAAAACAGGCTTGAAATCACGGCAAAACTCACACAGTTGGGAAGACACCAGGAACACAGATAAACCACAATGATACCAGATAAATTCGTGTTTCCTCCTAACAGCTTGCTGTGCGCAGATTCCTCTTTTATGCACTATGTTCCCAGCTGCAGCTAATGAAGGGAATCAGGGCCATTTCTTCCCCCGTAAGCCATGCAACTCACATTGCTCTCTTCTCCATTCCTTCCTGCGTGTCCTAGGATGAAGAGGGGGTAGGCCTGGGTCTTCCTTTGAATTTCCTCTCCCTTGCTCTCCCTTTCTCCTGCTCTGCCCAGCCGGGCTTTGCCCTTCCCCAGTTTTTTCCACAGCCAACAGAGTCACACTCTCACTCCCTGTCAGCTGTTCAACTTCCCCATCCGAGTCAAATTCCAACAGGGGGCATGACATCTATGGTGGCTGGGGAATTCTGGGAGTTGAAATCCAAACCTTTTAAAGTTGAGAAAAACTTAAGTCTAGACGCTTGAGAGAGAGAGCAAATAGAAGAACAGAAAATTATGCAGATTCCGTAGAAGGTCAATGAAATAGGATTCTCTTCTGGTTTTCTCGTTCTTCAAGTCTTCTTCACTGTCCTTCCCATGCAAGGAAATATATAAAGCTGCCACTGCTTGTAGGTATACAAGTGCATGCACAACACACCCATGAACCAAAAGACAAAAATTCTGCCCAAGCTTGAGGCAGGTCCCTGGTGATTTAGTAAGCAGCAAGGAGGGCAATTTGGCTGTCATTCTGTGTAATGAACCGAGGGAGATAGTCTGAAGATGAAGAGGGAAGATTATGGACGACAAGAAGGGCCTGCAGCAGCAACTTTGCAGACAAGCCAGCCAGCCCTCCCAAGGGGGATGATGGTGGCCCAGAAGTCTGAAAGCAAGTGATCTCCGGCAGAGAGTGGATTTTTCTCTGAATCCAGCCCTGTCCTAGTGGGAAGGGATGAGCCCCAGCTTTCCAATGGAGGCCAAAAAAATAAAATAAAAGCAAAACCCAAGGTTAGGCTTTGCAGCAATGGGAAGGGAAGGAAAACCCATTGAGAAGGTTTTTGGAGTAGATCAGGTTAACAGAGTTGGAAGGGACGTTGTTAGGTCATCTAGTCCAACCCCCGCCCAAGCATCGCAGCACCCCCATGGCCAGAGGTGATTTACATTTGGATGCTTGGCCGCTGTCTCAGATTTATGACAGCCTGATATTTATGCTGGGATCATGCGATCTAACCCTTTTGCGACCTTCTGGCAAGACAAAGTTAGTGGGAAAGCCGGATTCTCTTAACAACCGTGTTCCTAACTTAACAACTGCAGTGATTCACTTAACGACTCTGGCCAGAAAGGTGGTAAAATGGGGGCCAAACTCACTTAAAGGCATTTCTCACATAAATGTTGGGTTCAATTCTGGTCGTAAGTTGAGGACTACCTGTACTCCTCCAGTTACAACCACCATTGGCACCAGAACGTCTGTTACTAAGTGACACAGTCACGAAGTGAATGGTGCCCAATTTTGCTAGCCTTTTTGCAGTAGCTGTTAAATGAATCGTGTGGCCCTTAACTGAACCCAATTCTCCCCTTCCCATTGGTGTTGCTTGTTGGAAGCTGGCTGGGAAAGTTGCAAATGGCAATCGTCTAACCCCAAGGATGTTTAACAGATTGTCAGAATTGGAAGAGACCTTGTAGTTCATCTAGTCCAACCCCCGCCCAAGTAGGAGACCCTACACCATTTTTGACAGATGGGAATCCAGTCTCTGCTTGAAAGCTTTCAGAGATGAAGCTCCCACAACTTCCGAAGACAACTCCTGTTCCATGGGTTGTCTGTTCTCCCTGTCAGAAAGTTTCTCCTTATTTCCAGGCTAAATCTCTCCTTGTTTAGTTTCCTTACATTGTTCCATATCTGGCCTTTGAGTACTTTAGAAAATAGCTTGACCCCTTCCTCCTCTCTGTGGCAACCCCTCAGATATTGGAAGGCAGCTATCCTGTCTCCCCTGGTCCTTCTCTTCACTAGACTAGCCAGGCCCAGTTTCTGTAACCCTTCATACGTTTTAATCTCCAGTCCCCTAATCATCCTGGTTGCTCTTCTCTGTACTTTTTCTAGAGTCTCAACATCCTCTTTACAGTGTGGTGACCAAAACTGGATGTGGTACTCTAGATGTGGCCTTACTCCAAATATTGGAAGACTGCTTTCATGCCTCCCCTGGTCCTTCTCTTCACTAGACTAACCAAGCCCAGTTCCTGCAACCGTTCTTGATATGTTTTAGCCTCCATTCCCCTAATCATCCTGGTTGCTCTTCTCTGTACTTTTTCTAGAGTCTCAACATCCTCTTTACAGTGTGGTGACCAAAACTGGATGCAGTACTCCAGGTGTGGCCTTACTCCAAATATTGGAAGACTGCTTTCATGCCTCCCCTGGTCCTTCTCTTCACTAGACTAACCAAGCCCAGTTCCTACAACTTTTCCTCTTCATCGTATGTTTTACTCTCCAGTCCCCTTCTCTTCTCTGCACTCTTTCTAGAGTCTCAACATCTTTTTATGGTGTGGTGACCAAAACTGGACACAACTGTTGTAGATGCATACAGGCTGCCAAGCACCCAAATACGGATCATGTGACCATGAAGATGCTGGGATGGTCATAAGTGTGGAAACTAGTCGTCAGTTACTTTCTTTTAGTACCATCATAACTTCAAATCGTGGTTAAAACGAATGGCTGTAAATCAAGGACTACCTATAATTAAAAGGAAGTAAAACAATGAAATAATAAATAATGCCTTGGAAGAGCCTGGAAGTAAAGATTGCTGGCCACATCAACTCCGTTCTCTTTATATCATTTTTAAAAAGACCCAGACAATCAGGAGGGGGCACCTTTCATGGCATGAACATAACCTCAGGGGCTCATGGTTATTATTTTCCATTTTAAAAAGATATTTTTCCAGAAAATATTTACTTATTCTACAGTGCAGTTCCTGGATACCAGGATAGCTAGTCCTCGACTCACGACCAATTGCTTAGTGAACATCAATTATGGTCACTAAGTCGAGGACTACCTGCATTTTAAGAGTAAGCACTTACGTTGCAGTTCTCTCTGCATCCCCGGAGTTCTGCAAAGGGAACGCCAGCCCTTAAAAATAAATCCCATTTTTGGTAGGAGGCATGCAAAGGCGCAGTTATTAAATTCGGTTGAATCAAATTAAAACCCCAGCTGCCTTTCTCCCATAGGTATAATCCCAAAGCGCTGAGTTTGGGTTTGATCTAGGCTTACATCGCTATGAGAAAACAGAAGCATCCCATTTTGGAATTTTTGATGGAGTTATTTAATTCAAAAACCACTTTCATTTAATTTATCCCACTTACCAAGTGCTTACTACAGGATATTTCCAAGCTAATCATCTGGGGAGAAGTAAAAAACAATTGGCCAGCTCCCAGGGGCTGGTTAAGCGATGCCTATCTGAAAAGCCAGAGTTGTTAGGTGAATCATGCAGCGTGCTTACTGAGAACTCAAGCCATTTTTTTATTTTTATTTTTTGGAGTTCATGAGAGACAGAAACAGGCAGTTTGTGCCTAGAATCTCTTTGGTTGTGTCCCTTTACCCTCCGCATACAACACCCAGGTCCAAATACACGTTTCCCATAAAAACAAGAGCTTCAGGTTTCTTCAGAGGATGCCCAAGGCTAGACCTGTGCCCTTCTTATAGGCCAAGCCTTGCCAAAGAAAATGAGGCATTACGCTTGGAACTTTTATCTCCCAAGGATTAAAGGAATAGCTGACGAGGATGAGTTGGTGTTTCACTCCTAATAACAAAGAGGTAAAAACTCAGGCTGTTGGAAGGCAGGACTCCAGCTTTGGAGAATGAGGAGGTTTCTTTAGATGTGGAGGACGTCCCTGTGTAGACCTGAGGCCTTTCCAGGAAGCCCACCTGCAAACGTGCCATCATGGCACACCAACTACCATACAGAGAAGGATGCCATGAGGGTAGAATTTGGGCAGCCCTTGAAGAAAGAGAGATGGGCTCTCCCGGCGTCTAGACTGGCTTCAGCAGTGGGTGAGGGCTGTTTTTTTCCTAATTAAAAACCAGGAGCACTAACCACAGGCCCTTCTAAATGCAGCCTTCAAAGACTTTTACTTGAGTGCTTAGATTTCTTACCTTTCAGGGGAATCTAAGCCAGCCCAGCCTCCCCAATTTGCTAGCGTCTCCCAAAGGAACGACTTTTAATTCCTAAAAATTCCCAAGCCAATTTTGCCCAAGAAAGTTGGGAATGTTGCAATCTGCAGCTCGGTTCTCCTAGGAGTAGCCAGATGAAGAAAGGGTGATCAACTTGCACAGGCTGCAATCTACCAGGACATTTAGGGGTGTCCAACCTTGGCCACTTTAAAATTTGTGGACTTCAACTCCCAGAATTCCCCAGCTAGCCGGCTGGAAGTTCTTTGCTCTATCAGCCAATGTTTGAAAAGAGAACATAGAACATAGAATCCTAGAGCTGGAAGGGGCCTCTGAGATCTTCTAGTCCAACCCCCTGCTCTAGCAAATGGCTGTTCGGTCTATTTTTGAAAACCACCAGTGATGGAGCACCAGGAATCAAGGTTTTCCACTGATTAATTGTTCTCACGAACATTTTCTTCTTACTTTAGGTTGGATATCTCTTGAATGATCTTCCACCTTTTACTTCTTGCCTTGCCCTCATGATAATATTCTTTACTCCTCACAGATTTCCTGAAGCCAGACATAATATGGACTTTTAGCTCTCAGTAGACCTTTGTCCCTGAATTTATCCAATCTGCTTTTAAAGCCATCAAAGGTGAAAGCTGTAATCAATTCCACCACTTAATTGGATGCTGGATGGACAAGATATTTGGTTGATGTCTTTTCCAACTACTTCCAATCAGCTCCAATGGATAGTTCCCCAAAACAAAAATCACACTAGACTGCACTGTATGTCTCGCTAAAGCTGCAACTCTTCAACCAAAGCTGTAAATATATGAACAAAGGAACTTTTTAAAAAATGGCATTGAATAAATATAGAGATATAGTTAGAGATATAGACATAGATGATAGAGATAGATACAGAAATAGATGATATATAGATGTCGGTGATAGAGATAAGAGATATTTTTATATAATCAGCTAGAGATATAGATGTAGATAATATATAGATGATATATAATATAGATGTAGATGATAGAATATGCCTGCTATTATGTACTATTCATTCTGTCTATGAGGGAAGTCAGAAAGATCAAGATGGCAGCCACTAGTTTAAGCCCCACCCTTTTTTATACCTCTGTGAAAAAGGATGGGGAATTCTGGGAGCTGAAGTCCATAGGTCTTAAAGTTACCCAGGTTAGACACCTCTGATCTAGGTCAAACCTTAGAGAAAAATATTAGTTCAGCCAGTCATAAACTGCTTTCCAGAATTGTGCTAAGCAAAAGGCAAAATGTACAAAGCCTCAGCTATGCTAAAGTGAGTTCCAATCTCTGTAAAGGGGAAATGGGATATTTGACAAATACATGCTTTAAAAAACGCCTCTCCCTCTTCAGTATACTGTATTTTCTACAACGCTGCCTTCAAGACTCTCTTGTCCCCTTCTGATTTCAACTCTTTTAACTTCTTGCTTCTTGTAAAAACGAACATTTAATTAAATCAGTGATAAATTTATTTTGCTGCTTGCTCAGAGCTGTGTGTCAAGAGAAGGAATCAATTAATTCAAAGCAAAGGTTAAAAAGAAATAAAATCATAAAGATTCTGGTGTTCTAGTTATTAAAAACAAAACAGGAAAGCACAGCAAAAATCTCTGAAAACACTCACACCCACCTATAATCCACAGACATAAACACAACCTTTGCTCATGCTTGATGGTAGGAAAAGTCTGGAAGGCTCTAGAATAGTTTAAAAGAGAAAGCCAGACAATTATTATCTCCTAAAAACCTTACCAAAACCAGGATGTTAAGATAAATGATTCCATCTATCCATAAACAAATGTTTTCCTCGACTGGTCAACTTTTAATCACCACTGTCACTAAGAGCAAAGCAATATTGCAATGCTTGTAATTGCAGTTAATTGATTCTTCGTCTACTGCACAAAATGCATACCTCAGATTTTCCAAGACTACTGAATTAAACCTGTTCAAGGAGTCACACAAGGTAGTTTCAGACAACCTGCTAATCCAAATAACTAGCTACCTTCCATAAAGGGCAATGACAATTTTAAGAGCCAGAAATAAGGAAAGTGAGAAAAAATAATTAGTAATAATCATTGCAATAATGTTAACGAACTATATAAGTTAACAACAATGTACACTGTCCATAATATACCACCCTTCACACCAGATTCTTTTAGATTTAGGATTATGATATCTTTTGCCTGCAAAAATCCTATTGTACACTAGGGGGAATAAGGTAAGTGGTAGCCATACCTCTTTGCAGCCATCTAGTGGCACTCCATGTCTGTGCAACCCAGATCTGATTAATTCAAAACAAAGGTTAAAAGAAAAGAAAATCATAAGAATTCTGGTGTTCTAATTATTTTTTTAAAAAAACAGGAAAACAAAGCAAAAACCCCTGAAAACACTCATATCCATCCATAATCCATAATTACACACATTTTTCAAGCTGGTTGTTGAAATAATATGTTTCCTGGATTTCTACAATTTCTTGAGCCATAAATAGTTATCTTTTTTTTATTTTTGGTCAAAGGGGGAAAACATTCAGAAGTATCCAGAGATCTTCTTGCATATTTCCAAGATTTAAAGATTTAACATTTTAAGGAACACATAGCCAGGAGATTTCTGTATAGCACATTTCCTGAAATTATCTTATGGAAAAGCTCACAATGAATGGCCATTACACAATCAGTTTCCAAGCGCTTTTCATATTATTTGAGTAGCAAGGCCATCAGTGTGCAGGTTTGACTGGCTTTTTGTATAAAGACACCCATTGTCTTCGTTTCTGCATTTTCTTGCAAGGTTGAGATTGTTGAAGGATGCTTCCCAGCTAGGATCATGTTGGAAAGGTCAGGGAAATAAATTGTTCTTACATATAACCGTGACTGAGTTAATTCAAACTTTTAAGGTACGTCCATGACATCTGCCCCAGTTGGTAGATTTTCTAGCTTCTTCTACAGCTTGTTCTGGTTTGGGTACGTCTAATCTGATCAAGAGTTCATCTGATCAAGAGAACCTGACAGTTTGCACATATTTTTTTTTCTGTTATAATTAAAAGTGGTATTCATGCTATCAAACTTTTCTATATACCTGGATGGACATGGCTGTGACTTGTCACCATGCCAGCACTCTGGAATAATATCCTGCATCTTTACACTAGAAAGGCGTAGAACTTGGGAATCTCAGAAGTCCTGCAGCAGAATTATGGTTAATACAGGTAGTCCTTGACTTACAACGGTTCATTTACTGACCATATCACTTTGTAATGCCTTGGTAAGGCCACACTGGGAATACTGTATCCAGTTTTGGTCACCACAATGTAAAAAAGATGTTGAGACTCTAGAAAGAGTGCAGAAACTACCAACAAAGAGGATTAGCGGACTGGAGGCTAAAATACCTAAAGAACGGTTGCTGGAATTGGGAATGTCTAGTCTAGTGAAGAGAGGGACCAGGGGAGACATGATAGCAGTCTTCCAATATTTGAGGGGCTGCCACAGAGAGGAGGGGGTCAATCTATTTTTCAAAGCACCTGAAGGCCAGACAAGGAATAATGGATGGAAACTGAACAAGGGGAGCTTTAACCTGGAAATAAGGAGAAACTTTCTGACAGGGAGAACAATCAACCCATGGAACAGCCTGCCCTTGGAAGTTGTGGGAGCTTCATCACTGGAGGCTTTCAAGGAGAGATTGGACTGCCATTTGTCAGAAATGGTGTAGGGTCTCCCGCTTGGGCTGGGGGTTGGATTATGTATCAGAATGATCAAACAAATGGCAACTTCAAATCTCAACAAATAAATGCTCTGTCTTACATATTGGCAAAAAAAAAAATATCAGAAAATAAAATACAGGCTGAATATTCAAGACCTTGTTGATGATCCAAACTCTGTCAAGGATCTTGGAGTACTCATCTCTAATGATTTAAGTGCTAGAGCCCACTGTAACTTAATGCCAAAAAGGCGTTAAGAGTTGTTAACCTAATCTTACGTAGCTTTTTCTCTGATAATATTACACTACTAACTAGAGCATACAAAACAGTTGCTAGACCAATACTCGAATACAGCTCATCAGTCTGGAACCCACATTACGTATCTGATATTAACACAGTTGAGAAAGTCCAGAAATATTTCACAAGAAGAGTTCTCCTCTACTCATTGCAGAATACCTTATGCCACCAGACTCGAAATTCTAGACCTAGAAAACCTAGAACTACGCCGCCTTCAGTCCGATCTAAGTATAGTATATAAAATCATACATTGCAATGTCCTACCTGTCAATGAATACTTCAGCTTCAACCATAACAATACAAGAGCAAACGAAAGATACAAACTCATGGTTAACTGCACCAAACTCGATTGCAGGAAATACGACTTCAGCAACAGAGCGGTCAATGTCTGGAATACTCTACCTGACTCTGTAGTTTCTTCTCCAAACCCCAAAAACTTTAACCTTAGACTGTCTACTATTGACCTCACCCCTTTCCTAAGAGGTCTGTAGGGGGTGTACATAAGCGCACCAACGTGCCTACCGTCCCTGTCCTATTGTTTCTTTTTATTTTTCTTATATGGATCCATGTATTCATAACTATGTTTTTACTTATACCTATTATCTTGTAAGCAATTGACAAACCAAATAAATAAATAAATAGATGACCTACAAGCTCCCTTCCAACTCTGATTATCTGATCTGATTTTCAAATTGCATATAGAAAAGAGCAAGGGACAAGAGAAATTATTGTTGATGTGTGTTAGGGTGTACCAACATTTCAGGTAGTCCTCAGCTTATGACCACAATGGAGCCCAACATTTCCATTGCTAAGCGAGACAATTGTTAAAGTGAGATTTGCCCCATGTTACGACCTTTCTTGTTAAGTTAATCATTGCAGTTGTTACATGGTTGTTAAGTGAATCTGGTTTCCCCCATGGACTTTGCTTATCAGAACATTACAAAAGGTGATCTCAGGACCCTGGGACACTGTGACCCGTCATAAGTATGAACCAGTTACCAAGTGTCTGAATTCTGATCATGTGACCAGGCGGGGTGCTGCAATGGTCATAAGTGTGAAAAATGGTTATAGGACACTTTTTTCAGCGTTGGCATAACTTTGGTCACTAAATGGACTGTTGTAAGTTGAGGACTACCTGAATTATAAGCAGTACTGGTAGGAGTAGCAAACTACTCAAAGCAATAGCACTTCGACTTATATACTGCTTCATAGTGCTTGACAGGCCTCTCTAAGCGATTTACAGAGTCAGCCTATGGCCCCCAACAATCTGGGTCCTCATTTTACTGACCACAGAAGGATGGATGGCTGAGTCAACCTTGAACCAGTCAGGATCAAATTCCTGGAAGTCGACAGAATTAGTCTGCAATACTGCATTCTAACCACTGGCATAGCACACCCATTTCCCTTTTCATGTAAGGCTCCAATCTATGTTAGATGATGATCCTAAGAATTATTTGGTGAGCATATCAAATTCAACATATCGTGCAAAACTTTGCACAATGTTAAATTCGCTTTTCTTGGTATTGCTATGTAGACTAACCACTTCAATCTGGTGGACATTGTGTTCTCCAGATCTGCTGATATGATTTAATTAGAACCTTCATTAATTCTTGCGCACACATTCAACTTCAACCTGAACCTAGCTATGAAGTTCTTTGCATCAATGGTTGGGACACTGATGACTGAACAGTATGTGTGCAACCAACAACACAGACATTCTTGGAAGTAAGTACATAATTGACGTAACACACCAAGCAGTATGACAACATTTCTTATCTTGTCCTCTCTAGAGAAACACTACATAATAACTACAAATAACTATATAAGGTTAAGTCAGTGCTTAAACTTATTATAAATCTAGACCACACAGCAGCATGTGGTGTTATCTTTCAAGTTTTAAAGCATGGAGGCTTTTCAAAAATGAATAATAAACTCATACCCCTAATCCTTTCTTTAAAATTTGGATAGTCAAATTACAGGGGACCTTGTAGGGGATGGTGCAATGGTCGTAAGGGTGAAAAATGGTCGTATGTCACTTTTTTTTTAGTGCTGTTATAAGTTTGAACAGTCAGTAAATGAGCTATTATAAATTATGGATTACCTGTATGCCAAAATGACTAACATGCCCATCTATCCATCCCGCCAAATTTATCTTGCATTTTTTTTTAAAGCTTAAAATAAAATAAAATAAAATAGACATAGGCAAGTTGCAAAATATTGGCTTCTGATGCCATCTTTACTTCTATGTTCCCCCACTTGGCATTGGGAAAATCAGAAGTGGTGTTTAGATGCAACGGAGAGTTAGTTTCTCAACCGTCCTGCAATCAGTGTCACCCTCCTATAGAAATGTTGCAAAGGGAACATTTTGGGGAAATTGTGGGGCACAAAGAGGAAGGAAGAATTGCATAAGCTGCCCAAGTTTAAATCTGCTCGTCTCTGGAGTGTTTTGTGAATGTCATCTATGCTTCTTCTTTTTTGAATATATTTTTTATTGCTTACATATAAATATATTGAATACAGTGTAATTGGCCATGGCATTCCAATTGCCATAAAACAGGAGAAAAAACAGAATAACATATATGCAAATTTATATATACAAATTTTTGTACAACAATTTGTGACCATTGTATGTCAACTCCTCTATTATTCCTCTGTTCTTTCCAAGTCCCCTTCATCCGATTCTTTCATCTCCCAACTTCTACCTTGTGTTTCTAACCATTGATAAAACCTATCCCATGTGAAATAGCATTCTGTATCTCATTTATCTTTTATTTTTAATGTTAGTCTGTCCATTTCCGCACAGTCTAGTATCTTCCTTATCATATCATACTCTAACGGGGTGTTTTTGTTCTTCTACGCTTGCGCGTATACAATTCTTGGTGTGGTCAAAACATGTAATATTAAATATATTGTCCCTTTGTCATAACCTTCTGGTCATCTATGCTTCTTACGAGCACAGGAGTTTCCCTTCAGTGTTTTATTCCATTCTGTAGGGCCAAAAAGGAGCTACACTTGAAGGTCTGTCCCTTTGTGTCACATAATATATATCAATAGTTTGTATTTCAGACTTATTTTTTGGAATTTCCAGAGTCATACTTGCGAGCATGCTTGATTTTTCATTCATTTGTTCTTCATTCATTTAGATTTTTATCCCACTTTTTATTACATTATAAGCAACTCAAGGCAGTGAACATGCTATAATACTTCCTCTTCCTTGTCTTTTCCCCACAACAACAACAACTCTAAGGTGGGCTAGGCTGAGAGAGTGACTGATCCAAAGTCACCTTGTTGGCTTTGGTGCTTGAGGTGGGACTAGAATTTAAAAGGATCTCCTGGTTTCTAAGCCATTTTTCTCACCACAACAACCCTGTAAGGCAGGTTGGGCTGAGAGGGTGGGACTGGCCCAAGGTCACCCAGCTGGCTTTCATGGCTAAGGCAGGACTAGAACTCACAGTCACCTGGTGATTGGTCCAAAGTCACACAGTTGGCTTTCACGCTTTTGGAAGAAATATCCTTCTGGGTTTAGTTCCAAGTGGGGAAAAAGATACTGGAAATATGGAGGCTGTTTGGAAAGATGGTTTAAAGGTGGACAGGATCACATGCCCTGGATGAAGAAAGAAGGAAAAAGGGCTGAGATGCTAAGAGACCCTTAGTTTTATACCCTCTGTTGGGCCCCACCCAAGCGTTTCCTGTTCCTGTGTAAAAAACGTATCCCATTGGCTCTCAGACTCCCAGGGGCGGGGGCCTTAATTAACTTTGTAGGCTTTGTCTGGACCACATGGCTTCACCTGAGTGTTGGCTGATGCAATCTCCCCGGCCAGGTCGTGAGATGGGTAGAGGGCTTTGTTATGTAGAATACTCTGGCCTAGGCCTAAATGGCCAATTAGCAAAGCTGAGTTTCTATTCTTTTTAGTTTATTCTTTTTATTCTGCCTTTTTAATATTTCCTAGGATATTTCAATTTTCTAGGAGAGGGGTGGGTGCTAACTTCCTACAATGCCTAAGGACTAGAACTCAAGAGTCTCCTGGTTTTTAGGCCAGCACCTGACCGCTGAATGAATTATAGTTAACTAAAGTCTATGTGTACATAAAGAAATATGTATGTGACCTACTACTGGGATATGGAGGGCTCCCGATTACAATGCAGGACTTACTTTTTAGAGACGCTCGTTTCCATTTTGAACCCTATCTTTATACCTGCCTATAACCTCTGAGCGAATGGGAGCATTGTGAACTCACTAAAAGTTTATGATGCATATACTGTATGCTTCAACTTTTGTCTGTCCCATGTGTGTTGACACTGATTAGACAAGTAAAATAAATAATGTACAAGGACATAGTCTGCAGCAAGCTACCCTTAGCCTTGTCATACACGTGTGTGACCCAAAGTTCAATGCCACCAAGAAACCAATGACATTAAACTATTACTTTGTTGTACATCTGACCTTTTTAGCTTGCTTACTCAGTGTCTGGCCACGGCCATTGACAAAATGTACCCTGCTGTAATTTTTGGGAGCGTCTAGAGCAAGGATGGCAACCAGAGGCAGTCCTCGACTTACAACCAACATTAAGCCCAACATTTCTGTTGCCAAGTGAGGCAGCTGTTAAGTGAGTTTTGCCTCATTTTTACGACTTTTCTCAGCACAGTTGTTAAGCGAATCACTGTTGTTACATTAGTAATATGGTTGCCAAGTGAATCTGCCTTCCCCATTGACTATGCTTGACAGGTTACAAAAGGGGATCATGAGACCCCAGGGCACTGCAACCGTCATAAATACAAGTCAGTTGCCAAGCCTTTGAATTTTGATCACATGACCATGGGAATGTTGCAATGGCCAAAAGTGTGAAAAATGGTCATAAATCCCTGTTTTCAGTGCCGCTGTAACTTTGAACAGTCACTCAATGCATTATTGTGAGTCAAAAACCATCTGTAGGGTCCCTTCATCAGTAGACTTCAACTCCCAGAATTCCTTAGGCAGCTCAGGAATTCTGGGAGTTAGTTCTTAAAGGGGCCATCGTTGCTCATCCCTATTTTAGTGAAAGGTCTTTTTTTCTTTTTTCCCCCCAACAGAACACTTAATGGTTGTGTCATTCCGACTTTAAGGTGTTTCTAAGCGAGACTTTAAGGTTCAATGACACAGCTTCATTCAAATGATAGGCGTCAAGACTCCACCTTCTCCTTGAAACCTTGTTTTCATCACTCTTTCCACCGAGCACGGATTGGTCGCTATGTCAGCCGTTTCTGGACTCACCTTCAGACACCAGACGGCTATAAAACTCTGCAGAGGCGTACCCCTTAGCTTACTCAGGGATGTCACCTCCTAAAGACACCGTGTTCTTGCCAAAGACATTGGTCTGGAGAAATTTTTCTTACCTATATGCCATACATGAGTTCATTTATTTGTTTCTTTCTGCAATGCCAGGTAGCTACATTAACATAATTCCAAGACGTTTCCTCCTTCCCCCCACAAACACAGAAAACACAAAGAAGGAAGAAAAAAAAAAACCCACCCCAACCCTACTACCATTTAAATAAAAGTCAGGCACTATGTATGTTGAAACTTTTATTTAAGTCTGTGTATACATAAAGTCTATGTATACATTATCGTATTAAGAAATTCAGCAGATTAGAATGTATTGCTCTTATTAGATAGATCCTGAAAGCCAAACTAAGTTGGAGAAAATGGTGAAATTCACTTGGGTGAACTGGATTCTCTTCAGCTTCAGAACGTAGTGGAGAAATTATACAATTGTTGGGATTTTGATTCCTGCTAAGCGGCCGCAAAAGGATCCAAATCATTTGGGCAAAAATTCTTCCATTTGTGGTGGTCAGGTGATAAAGTTATACCATTTTTGCAAAATAATAGCAATGGCACTTACACTTACTGATAGATACTGCTTTACAGTGCTTTACAATCCTCTGGAGGGGTTTACAGAGTCAGCATATTTTCCTCCAACAATTTGGATAATAATAATATTAGTAGTAGTAGTACTATTATCAGTATTATTATCATTATCATTATTATTCACTGGAAACTATGCCAAAAGTTTGGATTTGAGTATAGTAGTAACTACTGGGAACATCAGGTTGAGGTTCTGGAGAATGAAAAAGTCAAGATCTTGTGGGACTTCGGAATTCAGACTTGACAGGCATTTGGCCCACAACACACCTGACATAACAATAGTTGAAAAGAAAAAGGGTTGGTTCATTGACATTGCAATACCTGGTGATGCACAATTGGAGACACGCAGCAAAAAAAAAATATCACAAAGTACTGGGACTTACAAATTGAAGTTGAGCCACCTTGGAAAAAGAAATCATGTATTATCCCAACTGTAATTCGAGCTCTTGGAGCAATACCTAAAGGGCTGCCTCTCTATTTGGAAATTCTGAATTTATCAGATTTGAATACCCTGATTCTGCAAAAAACCACCCTACTTGGAACAGCTTATATCCTCTGATGGTACTTAAAACAGTTCCTAGGTCCTTGGTTAGGACTCGAGCTGTTGAGCTACCAACCAGCCCCAAAGTCTGTGAATCTCACTAACGGTTAACCAATAATAATAGAGAGATAAGTAAAGAAAGTCCTTGACTTAGGACCCTAATGAAGTCTGCCCATTATGGTCATAAATTGAGTTAGCATATGGCCAGATGAGAACCTATGACCCTTTTTTTGTAGTGATTAATAAATGAACACATAGTCCTTAAGTGAACCCACTGTTTGCTGTACGGCTTTTTTATGAAACCAGAAGTAAATGCTGCTTTTGGGGAAAAACATAAATTGTGCTCACGTGATTACGGGGTGCTGAAACCATTAGTAAATGTAGGCTGGTTGGAGAGTGAACAAAATGCAGTCATGTAACTGGGGGAGGGGCTGGCCATTGGAACTGGGTCATTAAGTACTCTTGGGGAGAGGGCTGTCATAAATTGAGGATTTCTTGTATCACCACTATATAAAAAAATTGACTGCTCTCTAGGGCTAAGCCTATTGCATTTATTTGAAGGACCAAACTAGCTATAAGCTTAAAAATTAAGAATTGACCAAGTATTTAATTGTAGCAGCCCAAAGAACAATGGTGCAACAGTGGCAAACTCTAGATAATTTAACAACTGTGTTGTGGATTAGTTAAAGTCTCTCAAATTGCTGCATTAAAAAAAAAACCGAATAAGAGTAATGGGAGTCCTCCGCAGACTTATGTGCTGCACCTCACATTCCCTGGCTGAACATTTTCTTCAAATTGCAAGGTCATCTTCGCCCCTCCCTAGATGTGATTCAATGTATCAATGTGCTTTGAGTCACATCCATGGCAATCCACCTTGCCTCGCATGAGGCTGCAGCGCCCAGGCAGGAACACAGAGCACCTTCCCATTACCAGCTTCACAAAATTGTAAAGGAGGGTGGAGGCAGGGGTCAGGTTTCTTTCTTTCTTTCCTTCCTTCCTTTCCTTCCCTCCCCCTCCTACCTCCCTTCTCTTATCATCCCTTCCCCTCCCTCCCTTTTTTCTCTCTCCTTCCTTCCTTCTTCCCTCTCTGCCTTCTCCCTTCCTCCTCCCTTCCATTCCTTCCTTCCCTTCTCTCCCCCTTCCTTTCCTCCCTCCTTTCTTCCTTTCCTCCCCCTCCTTCCTTCCTCTGCCCTTTCCTTCCTTCCTCTGCCCTTTCCTTCCTTCCTTTTTTTCCTCCTTCCTTCCCTCATTTCTCCTTCCTTCCTTCCTTCCTTCCGTGTTCCTCCCCCTTCCTACCCTCCCCCTCATCCCTTCCTTCTCTCCCTTCCTCTTCTCTCTCCTTCCAAGCTCCGTCTCCCATCCTCCACCCCCAAATCCCGGAAAACAGATTCCAGAACCAAAAAGCTTTGGAGAAAGGAGCCCCGCGACCTCCCCGGCGGGAGCCTCTCAGCCCCGCTTTCCTCAGCCTGAGCCACCCGACCGGGCCAAAGAGGCGGGTGGAGGTCCGGATTGTGGGGCGGCCTACTCCACCGCCCATCCTCCCCTGCCGCCGGGCCTGCCTCGCACCACCAACCCCTTTCATCGAGTCGGCGCAGCTTCTGCGCCGCGTCTCCCGAGATGACCTCGGGGAACCTCCCCTCCCCTGTGCCGGGCCGGGAGCACCAAGGCCGCCGGGACTCCGAGAGCCGCCTCCGCCCACGCGGGAACTCCGGAGCGCCCCGGCTGAGGCGTGCCGGGCCGTGGCAAGGGGGGGGAGCCCGGTTGCCCCGGCCGTTCCCGGGCGAGCGGGAGCCCGGAGCCCCGCGGACCGTCCCTCCCTCGGCTGGCTGCCCTCACCCGCCCTTTGCTCGGCTGGCTCCGTCCCCGCCCGCCCCAGCGCCGGCGGCGGCTCCTCTGATGCTGATGACTCAGGCGGCGGCTGGCCAGGCCAGCCCGGCAGTCGCCGCCGCCGCCGCCGCCGCCGCTTGGGCGATGAGTGGCTGCCGAGCCGGAGGGGGCCGGGCGGGCGGGACGGCCGGACGGGACCAAGCCAGGCCAAGGGCGCAGGGCGGCGCGGGGCCCCGGGGGGGAGGGAGACGGCAGGCGCCGCCCGGACCCGCTTGCGCAGCTGCCGGGCGGCCTCCAGCCCGAAGCGGGGAGGGGGCGGCTGCAGGGAGTCTGGGCGGAGGGCGGCGGGGGGAGGCAGCCCCGTCCTGCGAAGACCGCCCGGACTGACTGCGGAGCGCCTGTCAGGTCCCCGGTGCGAATCCTGCGCTGTCTTTCAAGCCCACCTCGCAGGGCTGTCTCGAAAAGGAGGGGGAGGGGCGGGGAGCCCGATTTAATCGTTGGTTTTAATTTATATTGTTATTTGGGTTTTAATGTGTGTGTGTATTTTTTTTATGTCTTTAAGCCACCCTGTAATCTCATGGTAAGAGAGAGAGAGAGAGAGAGAGAGAGAGAGATTCAACCTGGAAATAAGGTGGAATTTTCTGACAGGGAGAACAATCAACAATGGGACAGAAGTTGCCTTCAGAAGTTGTGGGAGCTTCATCCCTGGAAGCTTTCAAGGAGAGACTGGACTGCCACCTGTCAGAAATGGTGTAGGATCTCCTGCTTAGGTGTGGGGCGGGGGGTTGGAACTAGATGACCTATAAAGTCTCTTCCAACTCTGATTATCTATATCTGTAGAGAGAGGTGATATATAGATAGATGATTGATAGACAGAAAGTATATCTAGCGAGACAGAGGTAGGTGTGTGTGTGTGTGTGTGTGTATTTCTTAAGTTTTCACAGGTACTTACATGTATGGTATTCAGTATATATATATATATATATACTGTACATATACATATACATATACATATATATATATATATATACTGTACATATACATATACATATACATATACATATATATATATTCAGTATATATATACATACACACACATACACACATACATATACATACAGAGAGAGAGAGAGCTGTAGTCATAAATGCGTGTGTGTATACATACATACATAATTCATTGGCTACCCATCTAACCAGGATAAGAAATTGTGTGTGTGTGTGTGTATATATCAATCTATATCCGTGCATTATTGTACACCCATCACCAGGCACCCTCCCCTTCTCGGATTGGGTGACCGTTGGGTTATCCTGCTGTCTGGGGACTCTGGGTTATGCAGTCCCGGCACCCTGAAAGGAAGGGCTACCTTAACCCGCCCAACCTGACGCTCCTCCTCAGCCCAACCTGATGCTCCTCCTCGTGACAACGTGGAAAGGCAGCTCCTCCCTTAGGGACGGGGGAGATGCTTTCCAGGCCCCGAAGGAGGTGGTTTTTTTATTGGAAAAGCTCCCCAATACCCCTGGTGGGTATCAGGCTTCAAAGCTTGGCAGCCTCCAGTGAGGCCGGGCCCTGAGTGACAGCAGTCTCCTTTGGGGTCAAAAAGGAAAAGAAGGCAAAAGGGTTCGGGCTGGAGATGAAAAACCTGTTCTGCCGCTCGGGGATTGGTGGAAGGAGGCTGTGAGGTTGCACCTTGGCAGAGGCCGAGTTGCCATTGGCTAGAAAAGAGGGAGTGGCAAAACTCTCTCAAGCCTGTTTGTCAAGCTTGGCGTCTTGGAAAGGTGTGGACTTCAATTCCCAGAATTCCCCCAGCCAGCTTTGTGAGGAATTCTGGGAGTTGAAGTCCACATCTTTCCAAGAGGCCAAACTTGACCAACACTGTATTAAAGGCAAGCACTGATCCCCACAAAGGTACCACTGGTGGAGTTTCCTAAAATAATGAAATGAAATAATAAATAATAAAATAAAATAAAACAATAAAATAATAAAATGAATAATAAAATAGAATAAAAATATAATATAATAAAATAAATAAAATAGTAAAGTAATTGATTAAAATATAACAGTAAAATAAGAAAATAAAAATAGGTCAAATTACCTGAAATGTGTGGCCAGGGAGAACTTGAAAGTTGATTTGGTCTGAAACAGAAGCAAATCTGTCTCTCAGCAGGATGGGGGAAAACAAGGAAAGCTTTAGTCTCACGGAGAAATAACTCAGCTCGGACTTTGGTTCTATTTTTAGGGTGAATTACACAGTAAAAAAACGTGTCTGTGGTGACGGGGTGTGGGTGGGAGCCGCCGTTTCATCTGCCTCTTGCTTTGGAAACTCAAGTGGTTTCAGGGGTGGAGTGATAACGTGCTTTCGCCTCACATCCCAGTTGGCTCGCTGCAGGGAGCTCTTTGCGGGGCAGCCCTTGAAGAGGCTTCAGTAAAAATGGGGTAAACGGCAGCAGCTGGCTTGTTCCTCAAAACAGGACAGAAACCCTCAGATAATTTGTATCTTTACAATTTATATTGTATTTTACATTTTTTATAAATATATTTATATCTTTACAATTTACATTGTTTTATTTGTTCCCTACTATGATTTGATTTCTTATTAATAACCCATGACTATCACTAAGGGTTGTATCTTATGATTCTTGATGAATGCATTTTATTTTTTCTTTATGTACACTGAGAGTGTATGCACCAAAGACCTAGTGTGTCAAACACATTTGGCCAATAAAGAATTCTATTCTATTCTATTCTATTCTATTCTATTCTATTCTATTCTATTCTATTCTATTCTATTCTATTCTATCATTCCATTCTATTTAATATTTTCTATTCCATTCCATTTCATTCTATTCCATATTTTCTGTTCTATTTTATTCTATTTATTCCATTCCATTCCATTCTATTCTATTTTATTATTCTCATTCCATTCCATTCTATTCCATATTTTCTATTCTATTCTATTTATTCCATTCAATTCAATTCTGTTCCATATTTTCTGTTCTGTTCCATTCCATTCCATATATTCTGTTCTATTAAAGTATCCTTGGGACCATCCTTGGATTCTGTACGTATTTAATCTTATTGTTTTGGGACTTTCTTCCAAAGAAGATGGATCTGAAGCTAAGACGGTAGTCTTCAACGTATTACCACAATTGAGCCCCAAATTTATGTTACTAAGTGAAATATTTGTTAAATGAGTTTCCCCCCACTTAATTATTTTTCTTGCCCCATTTGCTAAGTGAATCACTGCTGTTGTTAAATTAGTTACATGGTTGTTAAGTGAAACTTGTTTCCCCCTTGATTTTCCTTTTCAGAGAGTTGTAAAAGGGGATCACATGACCCCGGGACATTACAACCGTCATAAATATGAGTCCCTTGCCAAGCGTCTGAATGTAAATCATGTGACCACAGGGATGCTGCAATAGTCATAACTATGAAAAAATGATCATAAGTCACTTTTTTCAATGCCATTGTAACTTCAAATGGTCACTGAGCAAACTGTTGTAAGTCAAGGATTATCTGTATTTCCATTTGGTCAGACAAGGGTCTTTTTTACATAAAATGAGGCATTTAAAATGAAGGTAAATTTTATTTTATCTGGTTAGGTGTCTTTTCACTGGCCACTGTTAAACCTTCAGTTTTATAGGCAGTCCTTAACTTACCAACTTACAAATGAGCTCCAAATTTATGTTGGTAAGCGAGACATTTGCTAAGTAAGTTTTGCCCCATTTTACGACCTTTCTTGTCACTGTTTTCAAGTTGTCAAGTTCGAGAAACACTGTTGTACAATCCTGTGAACCTCCAAAGCATCATGCTGCATTTGAAAAATATAATATACAATTAAAATTAACCCAGCATGGATATACAGTATTTAAAAAGTAATTTCTTGGCATCCTCAAACTCCATGTTGGCAGAGATAAAATGTTAGCTGTGATAGACTATTTTCCCGCTGTAGAGTATTGAAAAGATAATTAGTTTGTGTCCTTAGGCCAAACTTCAACATGAAAAGCCCCTCCTGGCATTAAGTCTGGAGACTAAACTTGGACGACAGAATAAATGCCCTAAAACTAGGATTTGTGCTTGTGATTTTAGCTCCAAGCAACATTTGGACCAATCAAAATCCTTGTAGTGCATACCAAAGGAGCCATATGAGTTCACAGATCATGCTAAGGGTTAGGGTTAGTTCCATCAAATTAACTGTTAGAAGTGCATCTACCATTAAGCTGCATTCCCACATCTTAAGACCAAAATAACAGAATAATAATAACAAGAGTTTAAAGGGACCTTGGAGGTCTTCTAGCTTAAGCAGGAGACTCTATATCATCCTATGCCAAAAATTGTGCATGCACTTGCACACTTGCACTCGCGTGTCAGCATCCAGAAGGCAATGTGCATGCCCCCACACCCCCTATGCACGCACACGCAATCCGCCCACCTGCCCCCACCACCCCCTAACGTGCACTGCGCCTCACAGCTGATTTTCGGCTGGTTTGAGGCCTTTTTCGGCCTCCCAGAGGCTTGAGGAAGGCTTCTGCAGGCTTCTATAGGCTTTGCAGGCCAAAAACTAGCCCCATTTTGTCACTTCTGATATTTGCAGAAAAACAGGAAGTGATGAAATGGGGCTAGTTTTCGGCCTGCAAAGCCTGCAGAAACCTTCCTCAAGCCCTTGGGAGGCCGAAAAAGGCCTCAAACTGGCCAAAAATCAGCTGTGAGGCACACGTATGCCCAGTGAGGTAAGTTTGTCTGCAGCTCGCGTGCCGGCACAAATAGCTCTATACCTGTGATGGCAAACCTATGGCACGCGTGCTGGAAGTGGCACGAAGAACCACTTCTGCCAGCATGTGAGAGGTCACCCGGAAGAGCCCCACTGCGCATGCGCATGCGCTCTCCACCAGCCAGCTGATTGTCGGGTATCTGCCATCCATGTGCGTGAGGTGACGCATGCATGGGAGATGCATGTGCATGCACAGAGGCATGTGCCATGTGATCGGGTCGCATGTGCATGCGCAGAGGTGCACGGTTTGTATGCAGAAGGACACGCATGAATGCGCAGGGGGGCGGGGGGAGTCACTCGTGCATTGCATCATGGGTGCCGGCATGCGAGCGAGCGGATGCGTGCACACGAGCGCATGCACTTTTGGCACGCAATGTGGAAAAGATTAGCCATCACTGCCCTATACCAGTCCAGAGAAGTGGCTGTCCAGTCTCTGCTTAAAAGCCTCCAGTGATGGAAGCACCCACAACTTCTGTAGGCAATCCGCTCCACTGATGAATTGTTCTAACTGTCAGGAAATCTCTCCTTAGTTCTAGGTTGGTTCTCTCCTTCGTTAGTTTCCGTCCATCGCTTCTTGTCTTTCCTTCACCGTTTTAGAAAATTGGTGGATCCCCTCTTCTTTGTGGCAAATGTCAAATGTTGGAACACTGCTACCGTGTAATCGCTACTCCTTCTTTTCAATATCTAGCCAGCCGCAGTTATTAAGTTAGTAACGGGATTGTTAAGTGAATCTGGTTTCCTCATTAACTTTACTTATCAAAAGTTGGCAAATTTTTTAACAACCGGTTCTGTGGACGTGGCTAGGTGGGTGTGGCCATGTGACTGGGTGGGCATGGCCTTTTTTGCAGCACACATACCCCCTTTTTTTGGCCTCCTGGGCCTCAGAGGCACCGCCTGGGGGAGGCTTTTTTGCTCCCAGGAAGCTTCCTTGGGGCCCAGGAAGGCAAAAAACAGAGCAGGCGGGCGCAGAATCATAACAACCAGTTCTATAGAACCAGTCCGAACCAGTAGAATCACATGACCCAGGGATACTGCAACCATCATAAATATGAGTCACTTGCCAATCCTATTAATCTTCATCACCAAGTCACCAAGAGGGTGCTGCAAGGGTCGATAAGTGTGGAAAAACTGTCAAAAGTTAACTTTTTTTCCACTTTGGTCACTAAACAAACAGGTTCTCCTGAACCTGTAGCGGCCCACCCCCTGTGTTTAACCAGTTCAACAGTCTTATTTGATCTATTTTATTTGATCAAAACAATTTTAAAAAAGCTGGCCTTGGTGTCCCCTCTCACTGTGTCTTTTCACAGAGTCCTTCTCCTTTCTCAAAGTAGTGAGAGAGAACCCTGAACTGATCCGTTACCCAAAACATTTTGGAATCAAGCCAGCGTTACATGGTTTTATGGTACAGGTAGTCCTTGACTGATGACCACAATCGAGCCAAACCAAATTTCTGCACCTCTATAACTGTCGGCTTCGGTTCTGCAACCCAACAAGACAGACACAGACTTCAGAGGATAATTAGGACTGCAGAAAAAACAATTACTACCAACCTGCCTTCCATTGAGGACCTGTATACTGCATGAGTCCAAAAGCGGGCTGTGAAAATATCTACAGACCCCTCACATCCTGGACATAAACTGTTTCAACTCCTTCCCTCAAAACAACACTATAGAGCATTGCACACCAGAACAACTAGACATAAGGACAGTTTTTTCCCAAATGCCATCACTCTGCTAAACAAATAATTCCCTCAACACTGTTCAACTATTTACAAAGTCTGCACTACTATTACTATTAATCTTCTCATCACTCCTTATCACCCCTCCCTTCCCATTTGTGACTGTAGGACTGTAACTTTGTCGCTTGTATCCTTATGATTTACATGAATTATTGAGTCTATCATCTGCACCCCTACAACTGTCTGGTTTGGTTCTGCAACCCAGCAGGACAGACACAGATTTCAGATGATAATTAGGACTGCAGAAAAAACAATTACTACCCACCTGCCTTCCATCGAGGACCTGTACACTGCACGAGTCAAAAAGAGGGCTGTGAAAATATTTACAGACCCCTCACATCCCGGACATAAACTGTTTCAACACCTTCCCTCAAAATGACACTATAGAGCATGCACACCAGAACAACTAGACACAAGGACAGGTTTTTCCCGAAAGCCATCACTCTGCTAAACAAATAATTCCCTCAACACTGTTCAACTATTTATAAAGTGTGCACTACTATTAATCTTCTCACCACTCCTTATCACCCATCCGCTCCCACTTGACTGTTTCCTAGTATGATTTGTTTGTTGATTGTACCCTATGACTATCATTAAGCGTTATACGTTATGATTCTTGATTCTTAACAAATTTATATTTTCTTTATGTATACTGAAAGTATTTACACCAAGACAAATTCCTTGTGTGTCCAATCACACTTGGCCAATAAAGCTATTCTATTCTATTCTATTCTATTCTATTCTATTCTATTCTATTCTATTCTATTCTATTCTATTCTATTCTATTCTATTCTATGGACTGTTTCCTAGTATGATTTGATTGCTTATTGTACCATATGACTATCATTAAATGTTGTACCTGGTGAATCTTGACTCTTGACAAATGTATCTTTTCTTTTATGTACACTGAGAGCATTTGCACCAAGACAAATTCCTTGTGTGTCCAATCACACTTGACCAATGCAATAATTCTAATTCTAATTCTTTTGCTATGTGAGGCAGTTTTTCCCCCTTTCTTGCTACAGTCGCTAGATGCATGACTACAGTTATTAAATGAGAACCATGGTCGTTAAGTGAATCTGACTTGTTATGTCACAAAAGGGGATCACATGACCCCAGGACATTGCAACCAACATAAATATAAGTCAGTGACAAGCAGCTGAATTTTGATCATGTGACCATGTGACCATAAAACAGTCATAAATCACTTTATTTCAGGGCCGTTGTAACTTCGAATGGTTACTAAATGAACTGCTGTAAGTGTGGGACTATTTGTCTCCTGCCTAAAACAACGTATCAACCTTTTATAGGATGAGTGGGTTAGCTTTTCAGTTCCTCACAGAAAGTAATATTAATTCAGACCAACGTTTCAATGTGCATTAGATGCACAGGTGAGGGTGCATCTATCTTAGAATCTCTCCTTAAAAAATGTTTTTATTCCTCCGACCTGTAAAAAGGTGGAATTAGAAAACTAAGGTGAGACTTTTGGCAGTCAACAGAGTTTGTTTGTTCAATTCCTCATCTTATGACTCCCAAGGAGGTTACCTCAGCTCTTTGCCCAATACCCAGCTCTTCCAGCACATAGAGATGCAATAATGGCCGTTGTGAAATAAATGCACAAAACCTGCGTAGTGTATCGGAATAAAGGTAGCCCTAAAATTACGACCAGTTGCTTAGCTAGCTTTCAAAATTTTGACTGACCCTCCCAAAAGGGGATTTACAAAATGGATTCGAAATACCAGTTGTTGTGGTTCACCAGCAGCGGAATCGGACAGTGGGGAAGAACAGGGACCAGTCCAGGAGTCTGGGCAGGACTTGGACAAGGGTCCTGCATCCGATGCAGAGATGGGGCCACGACCATCTAGGAGTGGGATGCTGAGTCTGGAGCTTTTGGAGTCTGGCAGCAGCGAGGCAGAGGAACAAAGGGAGCCTGTTCCCAGTGTGCGCGAGCACAGAGCTGCTAGAAGGCAAGAGCAGCTGAGATAAAAGCGGCAACTCAGGAGTAAGGCTGGGAAGTGATTGCCCCTCCCATAAGGTATAAAGCAGGTGCAAAGGTAGAGAATCCTTTGCAGGAAGCAAAGTCATTTGCTCTGTTCCGGTTAAACCTTGAAGCTCTGTGTGGACTTTGTACTTCGGTTGGTTTTTTTTTACCAGTTAATTTAGCATTTTAGTTGTTGGCAGCAATTCAAAGAAGATAAAGGTGGGTGCTCATCTCGAGGGACTATTTGGGACTCATTATGGACGGAGAATGAACATAATTCCCAGCACTGATCTAAAACAAGAGTTGTTTTGACTAAGTGTGTGCTTAATTACTGTCTCAGGAAGCCTGGTCAGAACAAATTGTTGGTCTCCCTCCATGGCCACATGACTGAAGTTTGGGTATTCAGTAACATGTCCAAATTAGAGCAATAGCACTTAGACTTATATGCCGCTTCACAGTACTTTACAGCCCTCTCTAAGCTGTTTACAGAGTCAGCATATTGCTCCCAACAATTTGGGTCCTCATTTTACCCACTTTGGAAGGATGGGAGGCTGAGTCAACCTTGAGCCTGGTGAGATTTGAACTGCCAACTTGCAGTCAGCTGGCAGTCAGCAGAAGTAGCCAGCAGTACTGCACTCTAACCACTGCGCCACCATAATGTCATTTGTAACGTCCGGCAGTCAAATGACTGCATTTTAATGACAGTTTTGCCAAAAGCTGGGATTGACTTCCAGTTTTCAGCAAAACTGTGCCCATAGAGAACCATTGCTTTGTTTAACGACTGCAGCGTTCGTGTAACAAATGCAGTGTGTTCACTTACTGACCACATCATTTGCTTAACAACCATGGTGTTCATTTAGTGACTGCTCCAAAATTAAAATCAACTGTTATGACAACTGACCGTAATGGGCAGGCTCCATTATGGTCATATATCAAAGAATAACTGTAGTCCAAGGACTTATGACTTATGACATACCAGTTGTCATGCCCCTGTCGGAGTCTGAATCCGAGGAGGAAAATGAACAACTGACAGGGAGTGGGAGTATGGCTCCGTTGGCTGTGGAAGAAACTGGGGAAGGGCAAAGTCCTGCTGGGCAGAGCAGGATAGAGGTAGAACAAGGGAGAGTGAATTCAGAGAAAGGCCCAGGTCCACCCCCTCTTTTTCCTAGGGCACGCAGGGAGGAACTGAGAAGAGAGCAACGTAGGTTGTGTGGCTTACGGGGGAGGAAAAGGCCCTGATTCCCTTCATTAGCCACACCTGGGAAGAGAGTTTAAAAGAGATGCATGCTGAGTGCGGTGTCTGCTAGGAGCAAATGTGAGTTTGTCTTGTGTTGACTTTGGTTATCTGCATTCCGGGCATCTGTCCAACCGTGTTAAATTATTGCCGTGCCTTCACATCTGGAATTCCTTTTCCTGCCCTGCCAGACTAATTACCTCATTTTGCCTTGTTTGGACTTATAGTTACAGTTTTTGTTGACCAAGTTTTGGACTTGATTCTCTGCAGCCAAAGGCTGTTCCTGGGAGAGTTTTTCTCCAGCCAGAAGGTAACCAGGACATTGGGGGCAAAGTTGGAGCTAATAAAGGGAGTCCTACTGATTACCTGACTGTGTTGCCTTTGTGCCACGTCCTGGGTCATCACACCAGGAAGTCCTTGACTTATGCTTAGTGATATTTAGTGAAGTTAAGACAGAACCACCTCAGAGCCACTAAAGACCTGGTTTCAAACTTCTGGCAGCCGCAGTCATATGACTTCAATTTATGAAGATTTTTTTTTTTCCAGTGCATTCATTTGTCAACCACAGCATTCACTGAAGGAGTACCACCAAAAAAGACTGTAAAATTGGGCACAGAAACACGGTTACCCCGTTAATGACCTCCACAACTTACGACTGTAATTCCATTCCCAGTTACGCCATAAGTCAAGGATTACCTGTGTAACATACTCACAGCGATGTCATGTCCCGCCTTTCTATGACTACAGTACTCCTTGTGCAGGTTTCAAATGTTTAATGTTATTTACATAGCATCATTAAATATGCAAAGTACTCTCCAGCTCTCGCTCTACAATGGGCACTTACACCATGCTCATAAAGTAGGAAGATCAATAGGTTGATCCATTTTTAAACAAATACTCATTAGGAACTGAAACTGGGGAGGCGATACGAGACAGAGGTTATGCAAGGAAATTGAACGGAGGTGGCCTCACCTTAAACGTTGCACACATGGCTGCATTTTAAGAGAACACAAGTGGTTTCTTCAGGGCTGGGATCACTCCTGATTGCTTCTTCTTCCAGTCCATGCCTCCAATCCCCAGCTTGGGTTTCCATTTATCTCATTTAAGGAATACCCTCCTGTAGAAAAGAAAAGAAAAAAAAAACAATAAGGCAGTCCAGAAACAGAATGATGGTAAAACAATATAGAAATAGTCCTTTGTTGAAAGTTAAAACTCACCCGCTCTCCTAGAAAAATGAACTATTTTACGATATACTAAAAAGGCAGAATATTTCCCTTAAAAGACAAATAGAAACCCAGAGAGGCAGAAACTCAGCCTGCCCCCCTTTATCAAGGGGGCCATTAAGGCCTGGGCCAGTCTATTCTACATAACAAAGATCTACCTTTTCCAGGCAGACCCATAATAGGAATTCCAAAGCCCTTTCATTACATCATCATCCAGCAAGGCTCAACCAAGCCTGGGACTCAGGCCAGCCTACAGAGTTGCTCCTGCACGGCCCCATGGGAGTCTGACAACCAATCAGAACACAAACTCAAATTCAAATCCCAACAGAGGGCATGAAACCAAGGGACTCTCAGCATTGCTTCCCTTGTCTTCACCCAAGATCTTCAAGGCATGTGATCCTGTTCATCAATAAACCTTCTTTCCCAAGCAACTTCCATGATTCCAGTGTCTTTTTCCCCACTTAGAACTGAACCCAGAAAGACATTTTTTCCAACACCTTCACTGTCATGCCTGTTAGAATCTGACTCTGAGGGAGAGGAGGAACAGCCGACAGGGAGTAGGACTGTGGCTCCGGAGGTTGTGAAGGAAACTGGGGAAGGGCACAGCCTGGCTGGGCATTCAGAGGAAGATCCAGGCCCATCCCCTCTTCATCCTAGGGCATGCAGGGAGGAGCGGATAAGGGAGAAACGTGAATGGTGTGGTCTACGGGGAGGAAAGGGCCTTGATCCCCTTCATGGGCTGCCACTGTGAGGACTGTTTAAAAGGACAAACTGTGCATGGCCCAGTGCTGGAAGCAAAGTGTGAAATAATTCTAGTCTTTCAGTTCTTATCTGAGTTCTGGCGTCCTTCCCAGTGTGTGTATTTTGTTATCTGTGGATGTCTTCAAGCCCTTATCCTGCCTTGTCTCATTAATCTCTTCAGTGTGATTTGTGTTGTTTTTTTCGATTTATAATTTATATGTATGTTGAGTTTGAACTGAATTTCTTCCTTTTTGCAACTGTTTGTGGGGGAGTTTTTTCTCCAGTCAATGATAATTGGACCATGGAGGCCAAGTTGAAGGAATTTAAGGGACTTCACCTGTTTTTGTGACTTTGTTGCTTTCGTATCCCACCCTGGGTCATCACATTCACTTACAACCAGTCGTTTAGTGCAGAGGTCTCCAAACTTGGCAACTTTAAGATTTGTGGACTACAACTCCCAGAATTCCTCAGCCAGGAATAAGGCGACTTATTTGCACACTTACGGACTGTTGCAGCCTCCCCATGCTCAACTGACCTAAATTTGGACACTTAGCAACCCCGATTCGTATTTATGACGGTTGCAGTATCCTGGGTCCCAGAATTCCCCAGTCAGCAAGGCCCATCAATTCCCAGAATTCCCTAGTCAGTCAAAGCCCATCTTTGAGCCGGCTGGAGAATTCTGGGAATTGAAGTCCGCCCATCTCTGAGCCACCTGGAAAATTCTGGGAATTGAAGTCTGGCCATCTTCAAGCCAGTTGGAGAATTCTGGGAGTTGAAGTCTGCCCATCTTCAATTGAAAAACACCATCCTAGAGTTGGAGGAGGCTATTTATCTCTGTTTTTCAAATTTATATTTAGGCCATGGAGTCCAACCCCAGCTTATTGTAGAAATCTAAATTAATGCATTTTGAGAGGTGGCTGTCTAAGCGTTTGCTTCCCTTTTTCCTGCAAAGAGGAGCTGGCCACCTCTTTACTCAATGGTTCAATTGTCCAGATACTCCTAAGTAGAGACCTTAAATGTTAAAAAAAGAAAAGAGCAGGATCTGCCTCCTTGTTATATAAATATTCCAAGGTCTGAAGAAAGAGAGAAGAACTTTGGCTTCTTTCTAGATGACAATTTCTCCAGTATGTGAAGAAGCTGTTGTATTTTTCAGACAGTTCTTTTGAAGGCTGAAAGCTGTCCCGCTCCTTCAGTCATTCTTTCGGGTTTCCAGGGAAACTTCTAGACTTAAGCAGTTGAAAGTTACCCAGGTTCACGTTTCCTGGCCTTTCGGTATTGCACAGAACTTTGGATGAATTTGCAGGAAGTCAGAATTACCTGGGTTGGCTTCAGGCCAGAAAAGAAACACACAGTAAACACCCTTAAGCTTGCAAAAGGAATTATTGGATCATTAACTACCTCAGCAGACAGGATGTGAACCCATGAAATCATATTATGCATTAGTTCGCATTGCACAAACTTGTCGGGTCGCAAAACCTTTTCTTTTCCCCTTCCACCCTGTCTGAGGAAAGGAGATTTCCCTACGTTTTTTGGGGGGGGAAAACCCTCATGAATTTTTCTCGAAATCATAATGATAAAAAGACATCCAGTAAATTAAGCTGCTTGAGGATGCAGCTAGACAACCACATGGGGGAAGATAGTGTGCATATGTGTGTGTGTGTGTAATAAAAAGAACATCTGCTAGGTGCTAATTAATCAAGCTGATTAAGTCTCAATTTGCAGGTTATCTTGGCAGCCTGGTAGCTACTGAAAATGAGCTTTTGTGCCAAGCCAGTCTGCATTGTGGTTGACAAAAAAGCATCAATAATATGCATGGGTATGAGTTTTTGCATGCGTGTATCTGTGTGTGTGTGTGAGAGAGAGAGAGAGAGGGAGAGAGGGAGAGAGAGAATAGATGAAGGAGGAAGGGAGGGAAGGAGGAAGGGAGAGAGATAGATGAGAGAGGAGGGAGAGAGATAATAGATGAAAGAGGGAGGAAGGGAGGGAGGGAGAGAGATAATAGATAAGAGGGAGGGAAAGAGAGAGAGAAAGAGAGAGAGATAATAGATGAGAGAGGGAGCGGGAGAGAGAGAGAGAGAAGATAATAGATGAGAGAGGGGGGGAGAGAGAGAGAGAGAGAGAGAGCGAGCAAGCTGATTCTTTTGATGTGGTATGGAAAGAATTAAATTGCTAACAACAGCCTTTGCCTATTATGAGTTTGCATGTGTGTATCTGTGTGTGTGAGAGAGAGAGATAGAGAGATAGAGATAGAGATAATAGATGAAGGAGGAAGGGAGAGAGGGAGGGAGAGATAATAGATAGATGAGAGAGGAGGGAGAGAGATAATAGATGAAAGAGGAAGAAAGGGAGGAAGGGAGAGAGAGGGAGATGAGAGGGAGGAAGGGAGGGAGAGAGAGAGATAATAAATAAGAGGGAGGGAAAGAGAGAGAGAAAGAGAGAGATAATAGATGAGAGAGAGGGGGGAGAGAGAGAGAGAAGAGAGAGACCAAGCTGATTCTTTTGATGTGGTATGGAAAGAATTAAATTGCTAACAACAGCCTTTGCCTATTATGAGTTTGCATGTGTGTATCTGTGTGTGTGTGAGAGAGAGATAGAGAGATAGAGAAAGGGAGGGATGGAGAGAGAGGGAGATGAGAGGGAGGAAGGGAGGGAGGGAGAGAGAGAGATAATAGATGAGAGAGGAGGGAGGGAGGGAGAGAGAGAGAGAGAGAGAGAGAGCAAGCTGATTCTTTTGATGTGGTATGGAAAGAATTAAATCGCTAACAACAGCCTTTGCCTATTATGAGTTTGCATGTGTGTATCTGTGTGTGTGAGAGAGAGAGAGAGAGATAGAGATAATAGATGAAGGAGGAAGGGAGAGAGGGAGGGAGAGATAATAGATAGATGAGAGAGGAGGGAGAGAGATAATAGATGAAAGAGGAAGAAAGGGAGGAAGGGAGAGGGGAAGATGAGAGGGAGGAAGGGAGGGAGGGAGAGAGAGAGATAATAGATGAGAGAGGGAGGGAGGGAGGAGAGAGAGAGAGAGAGAGAGAGCAAGCTGATTCTTTTGATGTGGTATGGAAAGAATTAAATCGCTAACAACAGCCTTTGCCTATTATGAGTTTGCATGTGTGTATCTGTGTGTGTGGGGGAGAATAGATGAGGGAGGAAGGGAGAGAGAGAATAGATAGATGAGAGAGGGAGGGAGAGAGAGATAACAGATGAGGGAGAAAGAGAGGGAGGGAGAGATAATAGATGAGGGAGGGAAAGATGAGAGAGGGAGGGAGGGTGGGAGAGAGAAAGAGAGATAATAGATGAGAGAGAAATGGAGGGAGGGAGGGAGATAGATAGAGAGAAAGCAAGCGAGACCAAACGGATTCTTTTGATGTGGTATGGAAAGAATTAAGTCGCTAACACAACAATCAGCCTTTGCCTATTATGTCAACCAGCCAGCACAATCCTAATTCAGCGTAGATGGCTTAGGAACCGACCTACAGTTGACTAGCTCTGAACTGTCTTTCTCCAAATCATGTACGAGCAAGGGAATTCCAGAATGAATTCTTCTAGAACAGGGGCCTTCAACCTTGGCAACTTTAAGACTTTCTTAAAGACTTGTGGACTTCCAACTCCCGGAATTCCCATTGCTTCGAATTCTGAGAGTTGAGGTCCACAGGTCTTAAGAAGATGCCAAGGTTGGAAACCCCTGTTGTAGAAGACATTGTAGGAGGAAAGCCCTGTTGGTGCACAGTAGCCAACATTCAGGAGGCACCTGGTCACCCCTTTTCTGACAAACCCACTTTACTAATAAAGGAGAATATTTATAGTTCAGGATTGAAACGAAGGGTCCTTGGTGCTCTCTGAACCTGGCTGTTTTCTTGCAGATGTTTTATTTCCAAACTAGGTAACATCACTAGCACTGATGATGTCACCTAGTTTGGGTACTGAAACAACTGCAAGAAAACAACCAAACTCAAGAGAGTACCAAGGACCCCTCGTAATCTATTAAAAAGCAAGGCCTTTCCCTGTGTGCATTTGATGAAGTGATCTGCAGCTCCTTGGAGTTTCCGCCTTTTAATAAGACGTGTTAGTTGGAAAAAGGATATTTCCTGAATTTTTTTTTTTTTTTAACTCATGGAAGGGTAATAGAGATGTAACTTGCGGCTTCTCTATGCTGGAATATTCTGAATGCCACAGGCTGCCCCAAGAGACCCCGGGCACGCATTCATGCTGGCAACTAGAGAATTCAAAACATCCAAAGCCAGATGTGTAATCAAGAGGATTAGCCATGACCAAAATGGCCTCTAATTGCAGCAAAGAGATTTGGGGTCCTTTTATGTGTGCGTGGAGGCACATGTATGTTTACACATGTGCAGTCCCATGTCGTTCATATGGATTGAGTCTCCCCTCACCGTTAGTCACATATGCCGTCCTTGGTGAGAAGTCGTCCGTCCTCCTTCACAGTTTTAACAAGACTCCCCGTTTGAGCCAGCATTTGTAAAACGATATTTCTATATTTACTTAAACATCTATTTAAAGAGAAATCCTTCATAATTACTCACCCCCAGATAGATGATACTGTTTTGGCTGTGTTTATTTAGTTTCTATTAGCAATTGGCAAAATGTCTACTCTGGTCTTAAAAGAAGATCTAGATGAATAGCCACTTGATCGTAAAATAAAGAATGTTCCTTTCTTTTTAATTTCTTTTTTTTTTTAAAGAAAAACTTGTGGGAAAAGGCATGCAGAAGTCCATGGAGTATTAAAAACGTCTCTCCCAGGGATGGATGGATGAAGAGAAGAGGCTAAAATTCCCCAATGGATCAAGCGGCATTTTAAACTGCCCCGTCTGAGGGTCAGGGCAACTGCTGAGAGAGACCCACCTTCCTCAACCTGGTATCCCCACGATGAGTAGGGACCATGGCACCCAGAATCCCCAGCCAACAATAGGAACCTGCTTTCCATTTTGCAAAGGAAGGCAAGCATTGAAAAACAATACCTTTGGACCAGTAGTAGGATTCTTTTTTTAAAAAAACTACCGGTTCCGTGGGCGTGGCTTGGTGGATGGTGTGGTTTGGTGGACGTGGCAGGGGAAGGATATACTGCAAAATCTCCATTCCCTCCCCACCCCACTAACCTGCTTTCCAACCCTGTTCTCCTGTGCAGGGCAACCAAAGAAGACCCAGATGATCAGCTGTGACTTGGAAGGCGGAGAATAGATGGGGGCGGGGCCAGTCAGAGGTGGGATTTGCTGGTTCTCCGAACTACTCAAACTTTCTGCTACTGGTTCTCCAGAACTGATCAGAACCTGCTGAATACCACCTCTTCTTTGAACCTTAAAAGGGCCAACCTGCTAGAGATTGGCAGATTGTTGATATTTGGGGGCCTAATTTTCTTTTTGGGGGGGAACAAGAAGTTGGGGATAACAACCCTGAGCAAGACAGAGATGTAAACAGAGTGAGAAGGGGATATTCGGTGAGCGATAGGAGGTGGGGTGTTTTGTTTTTGAGAATGATTGAGTCTATTTTAATATATATATTATTGTTTTCCAACCCCATGTCAAACTGTGTAGATCATATCGTGACCGGCTGTAAGCTGAGTGCATATACCGGTCCAATATCTGATTTTTTAAAAATATAATCAATGTTGCATTTCAATGGTTAGTATATACCAATATCTGTTTACGTGAACATAGATCTTTTGAACATTTATATTTTATTGTGTTTTACTAATCTAGATGAAATCTAGATGTTAATATAGACTGCTGGTCCATGTATGATATGCCATATGCTAAATAAATAATAACTTTTACAGTATTCGTCATAAAATGTCATAAAACACAGACACATGACCACAGGACATTGAGAATGGCCATAAATGCAAGCTGTTTGCTGAGCGTCTGGAAATCAGCCACGTGGCCACGAGGGGTGCTGGTGGTGGCCGATGGAACTTTGGGACTGGGTCATAAGTACCCAGGGAGTCTGTCATAGCTTTGAATGTGCACTAAGCTACTGCCGGTTGTAAGTTGAGGACTAGCTGTACTGTAGGTGCTCTGTCTTCCAGCTCTTTCTGTTTCTCTCTAGATACCTTAAGGCAGAGGTTTCTAAACTTGGCAACTTTAAGACTTGTGGACTTCAACTCCCAGAATTCTCCAGCCAGCATGGCTGGAGAATTCTGGGGGTTTAAATCCACAATGTCCTGACCCAGGCTTCGTCAGAGGTACTTAAACACAAACTTATTTTAAAAGCAAAGCCTATTTTACTGCAACGCTGGGAATTATTTCATTCCCAGCCAGAACTAATTATAAACAGTTCCCCAAGATAAGCACACACCTTTCAGTGCTGTGGAATGTTGCCAAAAACAGAAGTATCCAATTATAACAGAAACCAACCGAAATACCAGAAAAAAACCAACCAGAGCTTCGAGGAGGACTTGGAATCGATTGAACTACTTTGCTTCCTGCAAAGCTCTTCGTCATTGAGGTCTGACTTTTATCCCTTATGGGAGGGGCAATCACCTCCCAGCCTTACTCCCAAGTCGCCTCTTTGGCTTCAGCTGCTCTCGCCTTCTAGCAGCTCTGCAGACACGCGCACAGGGAACAGGCTCCCCTGGGTCCTCTACTTCCCACTCAGTACCCCACTCCCAGATGGTCCTGGCCCCATCCCTGCATTGGACACAGGACTCTTAAATCCAAGTCCTCTCCAGACTCTCTGCCTGGTCTCCTTTCTTCCACAACACACAAGTCTTAAAAGTTGCCAAGTTTGGGGACCCCAAACTTAAGGCAAGCGTTGGTCTTAAAAATATGTGGAAATAGGCTTTTCCCATATTGCAAAGAATTTATGAGACTCGACAGTTACCTTTGGGTCCTTTCCCAGAAGGAAGCCGAGAGACGTAAATGTGCATTGCTTGGAGATGGCGTCACCGTTTGGTGTGCAATAGAATAGTGCACGCATCTTTGGCAGGCCCGCACAGTCTGTCTGTGACGAAAAGAAGAAATGGGCGAAAGTGAAGAAGGGGAGATGAAGTCATTGTGACTCTCCCCCTGCTCCTCCCCAGGAGGAAAGGTTTAGGCAAAGTCCCTCAAGGAAGATTGTCGAAACAGATGAAGAAAGAACAGGCAAATTTCAGCCTCTCGGTCCTGCCACGGCTAGAGACAAACAGAGAGTCATCCATAAATCATACAGCAGTCTCTTGAAAGATTTGGGCCAACAGAAAGAGTTTAGGTGTGTCTGAGGCGTGGGGCAGCCCTATTGACGGGGTTCCTTTGATAGATCAGTCATCAGTGGAAGAACTAGGTTTGTAGGTGAAAAGGAAAGTATTTCCACCACAATGGTTGTCAACCATAGAGGCCATGATCCAACCAAATAGATTAGATTTAAGGAAAATGGGGAATTATTGGATAATCAAGGAAATTTAAAATCAAATCAAGAACTAAAGGAAAATGGAATTATAACTGACTGGCGGCCATATTTGCAAATCCAAAATAAATATAAAAAAAATTTGAAAGATTTTGGATTTGATAAAGGGCAAAACCAACTAGACAAAATTTTAACGGGATCAGAACAAAAATTTATAACCAAAATATATAAATACTTACTTACTAGACTTTAAAATGGCAGAGAAAACCGTGAAAGGTGCAATGATAGCATGGGCCCAGAATTTTGAATACAATATAGAATTAGGGGAATAGGAGAAAATATGGAGCGTAAATTATAAATTAACTATATCCTCAGCATACAAATAAACCATGTATAAAATGTTTTATAGATGGTATTTAGCACCAATGAGATTGGCAAGAATTTATCCCAACCCAAGTCCAAAATGCTGGAAATGTAAGAAGGTTGACGGTACATTTTATCATATGTGGTGGCTATGCCCCGAGACCAGGACATTTTGGATTCAAATTAAAACAGGCTACAAGAGATTACTGGTTACCAGATTGAACTCAGACTGGAAACCTTCCTTTTAGGGATTATTAAAGATAGAATACCAAAAGAAATAAAATATCTATTGTTACATATCACAACAGCCGCCAGAATAGCCTTTGCACAGGTATGGAAAACTCCCAATATTCCTAAAGAAAAACTGATATTACAAAAAGTAACAGAAAGCGCCGAAATGAATATGTTAACGTTGAAATTGAAAGAAAGAGATGGCTCTGAGTATTTCCTAATCTGGAACAAATGGTATGACTGGTGAGCAAACAGAACTAAAAAATAAGACAAGAAACTTAACTGTAAGAAGCCTTAAGAATATAAAATGTAAATTTGTAAATTATGTCAGAATATAGGAATAACTATTATAGTTAAGGTTATTAATTAATATTAGATAAATATAAATACAATGTATTAAGATATTTATGATAAGAACATGTTTAGATGTCAAGAATGTTGTTAAAACTATGTTTTATGTTGAAAATTAAAAACTTAATAAAACATATTTAAAAAAAGGAAAGTATTTCCTCTGATCTTTTTCTTTTCTTCCTTCCTTTTTCCTTTCTCCTTCCTTCCTTCTTCCCACCTACCTCTTTTCCTTCCATCCATCCTTCTTTCCTTCCTCCCTTTTTCTTTCTTTCTCCTTCCTTCCTTCTTCCCTCCCTGCCTCCTCCTTCCCTCTTCCCCTCCTTCCCTCCCTTCCTTCCCTCTCAGGATTTTAGTCCTCAAAGGCAAGTTGCCAAGGATTTTCTGGTGCTGGAGATGGTTTGATCAACCTGCTCCAGCCAGCCTGGCTACCCTGCCCCCCCATTGTCCCGCTGCCATTTCAGGCTGCTGCTAAGATGACGTATTTGGAACAGGTTCCCTTGTGTAGAAGCTGCCATGGCATGTACTTGGAACCAAACACAGATGCCAAAAGTTCTGTCCCAAAGCTTTGAATATATTAGCCTCGGGTCTCTGCACTCTTTCTTACATCAGCTTCCATCAACCCGGACATTTGACCGCTCAATTTTATTGCTGTCCCAAATGCTAGCATTACACAATCATGCTCTGATCAAGTGTCCACAGGGAAAGCCCAACCTCCTGGGCTCAGGGTGCTTTTGGCTTTTGAGAAGGCTTCCTTCTCCAGAGATGGAACCAAACCAAACCAAACCTCCATTGGATTTCGTTCCATTTCTATCTCAAAGTAATGAAAATTAGAAGTTGTTGCTAGGATTATTCCAGTCGTGGATTGAACAGAATGACAGAGTTGGGAGAGACCTTGGAAGTCTTCCAGTCCAGTGGTCACCAACCAGTGGGCAGGAGACCACTGGTGGTCTGCGAGAAAATTTTGGTGGTCTGCAGAGAAATGTCACCCCTAAAGCACCCCTTCCCCAAAGCAATTAATCCAGGCTGCGCAGGAACACAAGGCTTGCGTCATTTGCATTGCAAACAACATGAGGTAGTGAGGGGAGAGGGGAAAGGGCGGAAGGAGGGTGGGGAACTTGCCCCACTCGTCTGGCCTGGTCACTGGGCTGCTTCTTTCCGTTTCTTTCTTCTTCTGCTTTTGGCTGCATGCAAGGAAAGCAGTAAAAAGTCTTTCTTTCTCTCCCCCAAACTCTGCCAGAAATGAGTCTTTGGAACACTGCAAGGCCTCCTGCTCCAAGAGGCTGCGCCGGCGTGACAAGTCTCACAATGACTCATTTCTGGCGGAGTTTGGGGGAGAGAAAGAAAGACTTCCGCTGCTTCTGCTGCTTTCTTTGCATGTAGCCAAAAGTCTCTCTCTCTCTCCCCCTGAGAACGGAGCTGGAGATGGTATCCTGTGATCCCAAATAAAGAACGATCGATCGGTAGGAAAATGGGGTGGGGAATTTTCCTGCAGGCTTTTTGGGGGATTTTCCCAGGGTCTCCGGTCCTCGGGATTTAAAATTATGAGTTTGGTGGTCCCCGAGGTCCAAAATGTTGGCGATCCCTGTTCTAGTCCAACCCCCTGTCAAGCAGGAAACCTTATAACATTTCAGACAAATGGTTGTCCAATTTCTGTGTGATATGGAGATGGATACTTGGTCTATCTATACCTTCTCTGTTTTACTGAAAAATGGGACAGCACGCAGGTCAATATCCATGGCCTGCATGGGATGACCACACAGCATAGATGGTTTAAAAAAAAGTTGTACTTTTCAGTCAGGTCTGTTTCCTGGAAGCTCCCTTGCAATTTTTGGGCAAGGGGTCTGCCCTTGCCTTTGTCCTAGGGCTGAGAGAGAATGACTGGCCCACAATCACCCAACTGGCTTTTGTGTCCAAGGCATGACAAGAACTCCCCATCTCCTAGTTTGTAGCCTGATGCCTTAACCATCCCATCAAACTGGCTCTCATATAGAGAACCTGGACTTGTAAAAGAAAAAAGAGAAGTAAAATAATAAAGGGTATGAATTAACAAAAAGAAGACAGGAAGTAAATAGTTTTTTTCATAAGTGTTCCATAATTTTTTAAAGCAGAAAAACAGTTCAAGGATTCTTTTTTTTAAATTAAGCTCTCATCATGATTTTTCCTAACAGAATCAGAATTGGAGGATGCCACTATTAAGATGACCATATTCAGAGTTCTGTCGATTTAAATAAGAATAAAGAAGGCATTAGTCCTAGCTCTCTAGAGAAGGTTTCGATGCTGGTAAAGATTGAAAGAAAGAGAAGAAAACGATCAGCAACATTGAGAAGAAGACAATCGGCAACACGGTGGATGGCCCAAGTTACAATGGTGATGAGCGCACTATTGAAAGACCTGAAGGACCCAAATTAGGGACAAATCATGATGAAAAAAATCTATCAATGTCATTCTTAAGAGATGACACTGACTTGATGGCACATAACCAACCATCCAACCAAGCAGTCAACCAGCCTGCCAGCCAGACAATCAGTCAACCAGTCAACCAACCAGTCAACCAGCTAGCCAGCCAGCCAAGCAACCAACCATCCAACCTACCAGCCAGCCAGCCAAACAACCAGCCAACCAAGCAACCAGCCAACCAACCATTCAACCAGCCAACCAACCAACCAACTAGCCAGCCAGCTAGCCAAGCAACCAACCAAACAGCCAACTAGCCAGACACCCAACCAGTCAAGCCAGCCAGCCAGCCAACCAACCAAGCATATCACACATTACTCTTGTCTTCTGAAGATTGAAAGATTCCCAATTTCTGAGTCTCCCTTTGTAGAACTATGTTTTCCATCCTGATCATGCTTCTTATCCTTCCTTAAATGGAAGAACATCAAATTAAGGCAGTCACATCTGCTGCCCACAGCAGTCTGAAGGACTGCATTCTTTGTTCATTACAACAGTTCTGTTTCTACCAATAATAAATAGACCACTTTGTGTTGCCTCCACTCCATCTCCAGATCTTTGTGACAATCTCTGGCAGGCAGAATGTTTCCGAATAGATAGCGTAGGCTTCTTAGGAGCTTCAGGTGAGCTCATATCGGCATAGGTTTTCTTTTCCCTAAAATTAAGCACTTTGTGAACTCCTGGACTTGTCCTCAGGAGTTGGCATTCAAAAAGTTTTCACTTGTCACCTGTCAGAGATACATTTCTTTGTAGGATAGCAACAAACTTCCCTTATGAGACCCAGAATGGATGTTTCAGTGCAGCCCTTATGAAATAATGAAAATGTGGAAATGACCATTCAAGCTCCGATGGAAACTGGTAAAGCCAATCAAGAGCGCAGAGAATTTTGTTGTGTATTTCCAGTAAATTAAAAGGCCATTTCGAACTTTAAAGCTATTCATGGGATGCTGGCATTCTAAGTATGTAAATAATCTACGATGGGCCTTCCCTCAACCGGAATACTGTACATTCAAGGAAGCTGTCTCAGTGAATAATTAGAGGAGCCATTTAAAGTATTTACAAGGCGATGGCACAAACCCAGCACAGATATAAACAGAGGGATGAATGAGCACATCGGAATATTGGTTTCCTTATCTCAAGCATCTCACACACACACGAAAAATACACCCAACGAGAGAGAGCATCATAATTCTGTTCAATAAACTCCTACGGGCAACGAGTATCAGTTGGGCTAGGCTGGAAAATGACAAGCGGTTTTCTGTTCAGCATACCTGACTCAGTCTCATGTGGAAATAGAAGTAACTTGGAGTGAGTAGGGAGAATGGCTGTGTGCAATTGAGAATCTTTGCTCTTGTTACAACATGGATACGCAAAACTCTTATTAGTAAGACCTGTGGCTCATAGCTAGACATGCAATCTTGAAAGGTGGAACCTCACCTACCCACTTTGAACATTGTAATAGATTCTCTCCGCGTGGAAGCATAGCAACGTGGTTAATATTTAGCATCCAAATTCAGAAATCAATGAAAATGCTTGCTTGGTCTCATTGTCTAAGATGGGACTACAGACATTTGGGTAAATTGTTTGGACGATGGACCTAAGGAGGCTCTGTTGACCCTTGAAGCATAAAACAAATTCCATTGGGATGTAGTTGCTTTCGGCTTTATATTTCGGATTTAATTGTTATTAAATACCGTGCTGTATCCTGTGTTTGAATTTATATGCCAAAAACTCCCTTCTAGAATAAGGCATTTTATACGTCTAATAAAGATTATAGAGATAGATAGACAGACAGACAGACAGACAGATAGATGGATGATAGATAGATAGCTGATAGATAGATATTATATATAACCATCTCTCTATCATCTGCATACATCCATCTCTCCCTATCATTCTATCTATCTATCTATCTATCTATCTATCTATCTCATATCTGTCTCTCTGTCTCTATCTCTCTCTGTCTTCTTTCTCTCTGTCTCTCTCTATGTGTATACACACACACATATACACACACATATATAGAAAGAGAGAGAGGATAGATAAAATGATGAGGAGAGATGGATGAATGGATGCAGGTGTTAGAGAGAGATAGGGATAGATACAGATAATAATAGATGGGTAGAGATAATGGTAGATGGATAGAGATGATAGATAAATGGACAGAATTATAAATAGATAATATATAGATCATTTTGATATTATATTTCTATCTAGTTTGAATACCCAAAGCATCTAACAAGTCTATTACAACATGAATACACACACACACACAGAGAGAGAGAGAGAGAGAGAGAGAGAGAGAGAGAGAGAGAGAGAGAGAAAGACAGAAAGAAAGAAAGAAAGAAAGAAAGAAAGAAAGAAAGAAAGAAAGAAAGAAAGAAAGAAAGATTGCATATTGAAGTTATCTGGTGTATCCCAGTTCAACATATAAAAATCTGCTACTACTTATATAGGTTCTCCGGTCAAGAAAGCCAAAGTCTCAAAATCTAATGTAACTGAATGCAATAAACAACAAAACATTATCTCAAAACTAAGATTTTACTGTTGAAGATCTTTGACATAAGCTTTTTGCAAGAGCTGATCTCAATTCCAATTTTATAATGCAGCTTTTTCTCCTCCCACGTTTTAATATGCATTTAAAAATGTGGCTTTGAATACAGCTATTAAAATACCAAACTTGGTTTTACTGGCACTATCAGCAGGAATCAGGAAGTGGGAAGTTGGGTCAAGAGGCCAACATTTAAAAAATGACTGTTGAAAGGTAGATTAGAAGATGGTGGCAACCTACCAGTCCAGATTTTATTGGTCTGATAAGAATGGCAGTGTATTATAGTCTGCAATCTGCAAAATAATAATAATAATTGACATCTGTGTTTGTCTCCATGTGAGTCTGCCAAGTTTTACCCACATTTATGAGGGCTCAACTGGCCCAATCTTCTGCATCTATGACTGTGTTCATACAATACATTTTAATCAAATCCCTTAAAGTTTAATAGCTGCGGTTACGCATCCAAAACTTGGCTAATTTTAACCATTTTTGTGGTTGACGAAGCTGTCCAAAATCCTGCCATTTTGTAAATTCATTATATATACATTATGCAAATTCCAGAAAAAGGATAAACTCAGCAATCATTAAGTATGGAGAGATAAAAACAGGGTCAGAGGTGGTATTCAGCCGTTTCTGACCAGTTCTGGAGAACCGGCAGCGGAAATTTTGAGTAGTTCACAGAATTATTATTATTGATGATGTTAGGTTTGATATAGCTTAACAATTTAAATTGATTTTGTATTTGTGTGTTTGGGATTGATAACCCATCTTTCAATGGATTAGGGATGGTCAAAAAAGTGATCCACTAAGATTCAATAAATTAGAGATTCAGAACCCTGGACATAATCGTTGCCAAACTTTGGGCAAATGCTTGATTGCAATGTGAAAAAAAAAATCAACTCTGTCAGGCCGATAAGATCAATAGCATCGGTGTTGTTGATTGAAAAGCTTCTGATTAAGATTTCTAATCTCCTCTTTTTCCAGGTGACTCTTTTTGAATAATCATATTAAACTACAATATCACAGCAGGTGCCAGCATCTAGCGGGCTTTAAAAAAGCTAAGTGGAAGTATCCTTCTTCTTCTTTTTCTTCTGTCCAATCATGTCTGATTCTTGGAAATTGCTTGGACAAATCCCTGCAACCTTCTTGGTAAGATTTTCATCAGTGGTTTGTATTGACTCCTTCCTAGAGCTGTTGCCAAGTGACTGGGTGAAGGTCACTCAGCTGTCTTTGTGTCCAAAGCAGAAGTACAACTCATGGTCTCCTGGTTTCTATCCTCCGGCTTTAACCAAACTAGTTCTCAACCGGTGGTTACTAGTACTCACAAACCTTAGGGCAGTAAGATAGGTTGGAAGGAAAAGCAAAAATGTCTTCCTGCAGGAAGACAATGGCAAAGTCCTAAAAAAGAGGTTGAGACTCTAGAAAGAGTGCAGAGAAAAGCAACAAAAATGATTAGGGGACTGGAGGTTAAAACCTATGAAGAACAGTTGCTGGGTATGTCTAGTCTGATGAAAAGAAGAACTATTGGTGACATGATAGCAGTGTTCTGATATCTTAGGGGCTGCCACAAAGAAGAGGGAGTCAAGCTATTCTCCAAAGCCCCTAAAGGCACCACAAGAAGCAATGGGTGGAAACTAATCAAGGAGAGAAGCAACCAAGGACTAAGGAGATATTTGCTGACGGAACAATTAATCAGTGGAACAACCTGCCTCCAAAAGGAGGCAAATGTAAATACTCCAACGCTGGAAATTTTAAAGAAAAGATTGGACAACCACTTGCTTGAAATGTTGTAGAGTTTCCTGTCTGATACTAGAAGATCTTCAAGGTCCCTTCCAACTCTATTATTCTATTCTACTCCTTCCTTTTAGGAAATGTCAGAGAACATTTCCCCCCTCTGGTTTTCTCTGACGTGCCTCAACGATTAAGTCTGACTCTGCCGAAGTTTCCAACTGAGACTAAAATCCCTTTGGAAGCTGAACTTTGCATGGCTGGATGCGGAACGAAGCATGACCTGGAAATAATCCCGTTGCCATGGCTTTCCTGAGTACAGCCTTCCAGAAGCCGAGAAGCAGCAGCTGGCAAGCACGCTGGGATGAATGAGCATCTCTGCTCTCCGAATAAGCCTTGGATGGCAGAGTCCCCTTGGGTGGCCGTATGGGTCATTTATTGGGGTTTACGGAAACTGTGCTGAAGATTCAAGCGCAACGCATATTCCAGATAACTATTGGAAGAAATATCCATCTGGTTCAGTTCCAAGCCAGGAAAAAGACACTGGAAACCTGGAGGCTGATTGGAAAGATGGTTTTAATGGTGAAGCAGAAGCACATGAGTGGTTCTGGGCAGCTGACCATATGGAGTTGAAAGAGAGGGGTATTTGTACCTTCTCTTGGACTTTGCCCTTGAGCTTCCTGTTCCTGTGCAAGAACATGTATTCTATTGGCTGTTGTCAGACTCCCATAGGGTCCTGTTTGTCTGAGCTAAGATTGGTTGGAGTTTGGGCTGACGCAATGAAGGGGCTTGTTGTGTCATGTGGTGAGCTCTGTTGCTGGATGGGTTAATCCTATTATGTCCTGAGGGGTCATGACTTAAGCCCATCACTCTGGAGCTGGAGGTCTTTTATCTTGAAGATAGCCTGGCCCAGTCTCTCTTAATATCAAATATCTGCTGGGGGCAGGGAGCTGCTTTTAAAACATGTTTCTTCTTTTATCATCCAAGAAAATGTAATGTTCTGCCCTTTTAGTATTTCTCAAAATATTTCATTCTTCTAGGGGAGAGGTGGGTGCTAACTTTCTACATAACTTAGGAGCATCCATGCTTGGCTCTGGTGTTCAAGGAATGATCATACTGACTGGGGAATTCTGGGAGTTGAAGTCCACAAGTTTTAAAAGTTTGAAAACTCTTGTTCTAGACTAGCAAGTTGATTCTCTGGATGGAGGAGATCCGGCCCCAACGTTACTGCAGAAGAAATATTGAACTGCTACTCTAGTGTCGGGGTGGTACATGAAAACAGGAAGTAGATGCCTTCTGGTTCTTTGACCCAGGAAGCAGAATATCTTAGAACAGCTGTGTCTGCAAATGTACAGAGTTCTGGTTTTCATAATATGGATCTCAAACTGAATTTCTGACCAGGGCTCTGCAAAATAAAGTAACGTCTTTTCTTAAATGCAGGTAATCCTCAATTTACAAGCATTCGTGCAGTGATTAGTCAGAGTTACAACAGGACTCAAAAAAGTGACTTAGACTTGATCCTCACTTATAACCACTACAGTATCCCCACAGTCACATGATCAGATTTTGGGCAACTGACAAATGGCATGGATTTACGACCGTTGCAGAGTCTGGGGTCATGTAGTCACCATTTACAAATATTCCAGGAGGATTCCAACAAGCAACGTTGATGGAGAAAGCTGGATTCACTTGACAGTATGACTCACTTAGCAGCTGCAGTGATTCACTTAATAGCCGTGCTACATACAGCAACAGAGTGGTCAATGCCTGGAGTCCACTACTTGACTCTGTAGTTACATCCTCAAACCCCCACTCCTTTAACCTCAAACTATCCACTATCGACCTCACCCCATTCCTAAGAGGTCTGTAAGGGGCGTGCATAAGTGCACCATTGTGCCTCCCGTCCCTGTCCTATTGTCCCCATTTAATCGTACCTATTTTCTGTATTCTTACTCATGTTCATACTTATACCTATTATTTTGTAAGCGATTGACAAATAAATAAATAAATGAATAAATGAATAAATAAATAAAAAGGTAACATCGGGCATGCCTCACTTAACCATCTCACTTAGCCAGGGAAATTCTGGTCCCAATTGTGATTGTAATTCGAGGACTATCTGTAAGATAAAGGTAAAGGTTCCCCTCACACACATATGTGGTAGTTGTTTCCGGTTCTAGGAGGCAGTGCTCATCTCCGTTATAAAGCTGAAGAGCCAGCGCTGTCCGAAGATGTCTCCATGGTCATGTGGCTGGTATGACTCAATGCTGAAGGCGCACAGAACGCTGTTACCTTCCCACCAAAGTGGTCGCCATTTTTGTACTTGCATTTTTACCTGCTTTCGAACTGCTAGGTTGCCAGAAGCTGGGACAAGTAATGGGAGCTCACTCCATTACGCGGCGCTACAGATTTGAACCTCCAAACTACCAACCTTTCTGATAGACAAGCTTAGCATCTTAGCCACTGAGCCATCACGTCCCTGGACTATCTGTAGTTGGAGCTTATTCATGAACAAGCATTCATCAATTATCCCAATCAGATGACCTACATTTATAATATACCCGTCCTGTATTTCTATCTGATAAACAATTGGAAGAATACAATCTTAAGAGTTGAACGTTACAAGGGGAAATTGTTTATGGAATATTTCTCTCCTCTTTTAAGTATGCAACAGATTCTCCTAAGGTTGTAGCAGGCAGAACAAAGGTCTAATTAGGACATCAAGACAGAGTTCTCTATCACATATGTCTGCTTGGGCAGGGGGAGGGGTGGGATTTAATTTTTAACAACCAGTTCTGTGGGTGTGGTTTAGGTGATGGGCATGGCTTGGTGGTCATGTGACTGAGTGGACATGGCTTGGTGGTCATGTTATTGGCTGGGTGTGGCCAACTCACCATCACTCACATTGAGGCACGCATCTCCTCACCTGGCCTCTCTTGACTGTGGGGATACTGCAACAGTTGTAAGTATGAAAAATGGCCATAAGTCACTTTTTTCAGTGCCACTGTAACTTTGAATGGTCACTCCACACAAGCAAAGTACCAGCAAAGGAGGGGAAAAAAACTCCAGAGAGGTTCCTGAGACAGGAAGTCTAGTCCTGCCAAGAATGTAAAAAGGGTTAACGGAGAGGCAGTTTCTGTAAGCAACACCAGAATGTTTCCTTCCTGCCTTCCTTACAGGATTAGGCCAGTAATTTCTTCTAAAAACCGGTTCTCTGAACTGCTTAGAATGCTAACAACTGGTTCTAGCAAATAGGTGCATACTGGTAGAATCCTGACAGGGGGGGGGTAGATTGAACTAGATGACCTACAAGGTCCCTTCCAACTCTGTTCATCTGTATCAGATGCTCTCCAGATGTGTTGACTTCTATCCCTAGAATTTCCCACCAACTGTGGTAGCTATTAAGAATGCTGGGAATGGAAGTTGGTCAGATTTGAAAGGATGCTCAGGGACAAGCCATTTTGCTTCTTTCTCCGTTGAACCGTTTCCCCAAATTCCTAACCTTCTTGTCATGGCTTCTACTGAGGCAAAGCTGACTGAGGAATTATGGGAGTTGAAGTCCACAAGTCTCAAAATTGCCAAGGTTGGAGACCCCTGCTCCAGGTCATCCCAAGATCTTCATTCAGAACATTTCTAACCAAATTAGCCAGGAATCGGCCAACCTCTTTGCATGTTCTCCATCCTCTTTCACTAACACAGCTGCAAAGAAAAATCCAGAAGTGTTGCTTCTGTTTTTTTTTGTTTTGTTTACCGCAGTGTATTGTGTCAGCCAGTTTGACAGACTGTGGTTTATATTAAAAAGAGGGAATTTAAAAGAATGGCTTGCCTAAAGCTTTTGATTCCTTCTTCTAAACATCATCTTGATATGTTTCTCCTCCAATATGCTCCAAACTGGAATGAAGGCAGCTTTCCAAACAATATACTTACCTCTTCTACAAGATTTCTTGCTTTCTAATTGTCCAAATCCCTTCTCTTCCTTGAGTAATATTTCTTAATAAATTAGCTTAGTTGAATAAAAGGACTTCCCCGCCTGTCAAATGTCAGCGTTCCCTACTCTTCCTCAGTAGCTTGCAGAATCACCATCGAACACGTCTATAATGCCTTCACATATTTATAGGCTGTTGCAGGGGAAAAAAAAAGAATATTACCCAGTTCTAGATCTGGATAAAGTGACCACTGCTGTCACAGAGATTCAGAATGGTGGCAAACAGTGCTTACCATGACATGAAAAACAGTCAAAAGGAATAGAAACAAGCTACCATTTTGAATTCCCATGATGCCCTAGAACCCGAGAACTCCAAGCTGGCAACATTAAGACTTGGAGAATTCTAGGAGTTGAAGTCCACAAGTCTCAAAGTTTCCAAGTCTGGAGACCTCTAATCCCAGAAGAGACCTCAACCCATCTGCGTCCCTCCAGGATGGTTTCATACTTCCATTAGCCTCAGTCAGCAAAGCTGGGAGCCAGGAACTGCGTTTAGTGCAACGCAAAGCTTGTGGAGGGCACCAAATTGCTTCCCTTGTTTGAGAATTATTGCACTATTTAAATTCCTTTATTGTTTATTTTTCTCGGGGTTATTTTAAAGTTTAGCTGCGCTGCCGTTTTGTCCCATCACCAGAAATGACATGCCACCATTTATGGAAAGTCGAAATAGCGATAATATCATCTTTTAGAATAGAACAGAGTTGGAAGGGACCTTGGAGGTCTTCTAGTCCAGCCCCCTGCTCAAATAGGAGACCCTATCCCATTTCAGAGGAGTGTCTGTCCAGCCTCTTCTTAAAAACCTCCATTGATGGAGCACCCACAATTTCTGAAGACAAGCCGTTCCACTGGTTAATTGTCCTCACTGTGAGGAACTTTATCCTGCATTCCAGGTTGCTTCTCTCTCTGGTTAGTTTCCAACCATTGTTTCTTGTCGCCTGCCCTCCGGCGCTTTGGAGAATAATTTCGTGAGCAACAGACTCAGCAGGCAGAAATTTGACAGAGTCACGAAGTGAAGCAAAAAGCAGTTTGCTGCATGTGAAACACGTTCTTGGAAGAACGGGTGGCTAACAAATAGGCACACGGAAGAACGCATTTCTCCAGCATTTTTATCCCCTCCACCCGAGCCACAAATCACAACCCCCTGCAGCCTCCTTTGACAAAGACCGCAGGGTTACAATCTTCCCAGAAGGTCTGTTTCTCCTCTCCATGAATTTCTCCAGGTTTAATCTGTCTCCCGCACCTTTTGCCCAGTTCCCTTTTTCCAGACTACCTTTTGTTCCTTTTTTAAAAAAAAATAAAATTATTAACCGATATTTCTCGTTTCTTTGCAATCCTTGCAGCATAAGCATAATAAACTGAGGCAAGCGGTTAATTAATTACTCCACTTTATTCTAGACAGTGTGGTTAAAACTGTTAACTAATCTGCTTGCCCAAGCTGACTCGCTTATCGGAATAGCAGGCCCTTCCTGTTTTTCAGTCTTGAACTTTTTACCTTTAATGTCCCAATATCCTACTGAATTTTTAAACCCATATCTCTAAAAAAAATGGCTTTCTTTGCAAAAAAACAACGCTATCTCCATCAGTTTCTTACAATTTGACCCCCACTCCTTGTGGCAGCCCCTCAAATACTGGAACACTGCTATCATGTCAGTCTTATTTTCTTTAGACTAGCCAAACCCAAAACCTGCAGCCGTTCTTCATATGGTTGAGTCTCCAGGCCTCTTATTAATTCCCACTTACCGTTACAGTGACTTCAGGGCAGGATTTTCTGCTTCTCTTATGAAATCAACTTTTCCATGTTACATCATTGCAAGTTTAGATGTTTGGGATAGCACTGCGACTGTTTGACGCGGCTTAAACCTGCTAGTAACTAGCTCATCGGCTACTTCGCAGAGGATGGAACACCCCTTAATCCGAACCAGTACTTACAATGCTTTTTAATACCTGTAAAATGGTGCACTTTCTTTGGGTGCTATAACAACACAATGTCTACAATTCTTTCTTTGCAAGCAGAAGGTTATTGGATTTGAAACATAGCAAAACCTTTTTTTTAGTCTTTTTTTTTAATCCCCTGAGCTTTTTCCATTTCCCTGTGCTTTTTAAAACAAAAACAAAGCAAACACCTTCAGTGGTGCGAGATCTTGCCATTTCTCCAGTCGCCTGAGTGAAATGGCTTTTATCTTCAGCTTTCCGATTGCTGAATAAATTGATTTGAGCTACTTGAGGGCTGGGGTGAAACAGACTATAGGTAGTCCTCGTCTTACGATCCACCAATGAGCCCAGATTTTCTGCTGCTAAGCAAGACAATGGTTCATTCGGTTTTGCCCCATTTTACAACCCTTCTTGTCACAGTTGTTAGGTGAATCACTGCACTTGATAAAGTTAGTAATCCGGTTTATTCGTTGAATCTGGCTTCCCCACTGACTTTCCGCGTGAGAAAGTCGCAAAAGGGGATCCCGTGACCCTGGGACACGGCAACGGTCATAAATATGAGCCAGTTGCCAAGCGTCTGAATTCCGATCACAAGATCATGGGGATACAGCAAAGGTCGTAACTGTGAGAAACAGTCACAAGCCCCATTTTTCAGTGCCGTTGTAACTTTGAATGATCCCGAAATGAACAGCTGTAAGCCAAGGACTACCTGTAATAAAAGAGGAGTACAAATCGATCGATAAAAATGTATCTTAAATGGAAGAAGATAAGCTTGTTCATAAAGTCCGGCGTTTTTCTTGAAAAGCGGATCTGCTCCCAGGACAATGGATCGTACTATCGTGTGTGGTGGACTTGTAGGAAAGCTCAGGATTTTGGGAATAAAATTCAGAGGTGGCTAGAGGAAATGGGTGAAATCAATCTTGAATATCAACTGGGACTTTTTCTATTGGGAATTAACATAGAAAGGTATAATAAAGATAGGATGTACCTAATAAATAATACACGTGATTATGTCTGCAAGACTAGTCTATGCTCAAAAATGGAAACTCAAGGAAATTGCAGATGAAACTGAGATAATTAAAAAGATATGGACATGCCCAGAAATGGATAAATTAACGTTGGAATTAAAAAATAAAGATGAATCTGAATATTATAAAGTATGGGAAAAATTTTACCGTTGGTTGGGGAAAAGGAAGGACAAAATCTAAATTAAAATGAGATAAGGATGTAAAGATAACAGACTAGGAATAAAACTCCGGCATCACATTGTCGTCACGTGACATGTCACGACTTTTTCCCCCTTTGCTAAACCGGAGGTGGGCGTGGCCAGGGCGTGACACGAGTTTTTACCCCTGCTCTGGAGACATGATTAGGGGACTGGAAGCTAAAAGATATGAAGAACGGTTGCAGGAATTGGGTACGTTTAGCTTAATGAAAAGAAGGACTAGGGGAGACATGATAGCAGTCTTCCAATATCTCAGGGGATGCCCCAAAGAAGAGGGAGTCAAGCAATTCTCCAAAGCACCTGAAGGCAGGACAAGAAACAAGGGATGGAAGGTCATTAAAGAGAGAAGCAATCTAGAATTAAGGAGAGATTTCCTGACAGTGAGAACAATTAATCAGTGGAATGACTTGTCTCCAGAAGTTGTAAATGCTCCAACATTGGAAGTTTTTAAAGAAGAGACTGGGCAACCGTTTGTCTGAAATGGTATAGTTTCCTGCCTGAGCAGGAGGCTGGAGTACTTGACTACTAAGGTCCCATCCAACTCTTATTCTGCCATTCTACACTTTCTCTAATCCATTAACAGAAGGTAGCCAAACCAGGATGGATTAAACCCTCTATTTTTTTTTCAACCTTGGCCAGTTTAGTATGTATGGACTTCAACTCATCTTTACGTGACCAAGGTTAACAAATATTGTTTTACTGCAACCTCTTGCCGAGGGCAGGAATCCTCAGGCCATTCCAGATAAATAGTTGCTAGCTTTTGTTTAAAGACGCACATTGATGGAGTCCCCACAGCTCCAGGATTATTATAGATTGTTGTTGCCCTACGGGGAAAAAAAAAATCTGGTTTTTCAAGTTATCTTACACATTCTCTCTCATTTTTGCTCTCTTGCTTCATTGCCTGGATCCAAATGGTGGTTTGAGGGGAAAAAAACAAAATAAGTGGTGTGGAACTATTATTTTGGAAACTGTACTTTTGTTGATGCATTTTTCTGTTTGGCAACCACATCACACTTCGGTCTCATATTCTGTTTGTGTTCTATTACCACTCCGAGATCTTTTTGACAAGCACAACTGCCAGAGTTTTCCACTTCCTGTATTTGCAGTGTCTGTTCAAATATGAAATGACTGAACGAAACAGGAGGGTGATATCACATTTAACTGCCAGTTGCTTTTGAGAAAATGAGTCCAAAATCTGAAAAGAAAATCATTTATAGTATATGTGTGTCTCAACATCTATGAATATACAGGCAAGCCTTGACTTACAGCCATTTGTTTAATGACCAAAGTTACAACAGCACCAAAAAAAAAGTGACTTAAGACTATTTTTTGCATGACTTCGGTCACATCCTCAAGAGCAAGTGATCAAAATTTGATTAGAAACCAAAAAGATTAAAAAGATAATTACATATTGAAAATTTTTCAAGACGGACAAACCAATTGTATTAGTACTATGTGACTAATATTGATATATTATGATTATCATTATGATTATTGTTGTATCTCTGCTCAAAACTAATTGTACCCAGACAACACATTGTTCAGATAAATAGGGAGTTTTTTTTATGTGTGTGTACACACACACACACACACACATACATATAAAGTTCAGATGATCAAAATTTGAACACTTGGCAACTGACCTGTACTTATGATGGTTGCAGTACCCTGGGCATCATGGATCTCTTTTTTCAACCTTCGGATAAGCAGTAAATGGGGATTCACTTAACAGCTGTGTCACTAATTGAACAAGTGCAGTAATTCAGTTAACAAAATGGGGCAAAATCCACTTAACAACTGTCTTGCTTAGCAACAGAAACTTTGGGGTCATAAATTGAGGACTACCTACGTATAAAGGAGGCAAAAAAAAGATATATAGAAAAAAAAGACATATTGCCCAGCCAGGAAGCCAAATTGTAAGAGACAATTTAAAATTCTCTATTGAAGAATACAGTATACATCCCTAAATGACATTGGGTTTATTCAAAGAAGTGCTATTTCATTTAGGGCCGTGTTTTTATCAACTTGGTGAACATTTAAGGTAAGTGGACTTCCATTTCCAGAATTCCCAGGCAGCCATTAAGTGAATCATTTCAGTTGTTAAATGAATCATGTGGTCATTAAGTGAACCTAGCTTCCTCCATTGACTTTGCTTGTCAAAAACCAGCTAGGAAGGTCCCAAATGGTATTCACGTGACCCCAGCCAAGTACCCAAGTTTGATCACATGACCATGAGAATACCACAGTAGTTGTAAGGTGAGGACCAGCTATAAGATGCTTCTTTTCAATGCCTTTGTTACTTCACTAAATGAAAGATTGGGACTATCTAGTCAAAGGAATCCTCTAAAGATTCTCTGAAAATTTTTTCAACTTGCTTGTCACTTTTTGACACGCATAAGGAGGAAAGTTGTTGTTTGGATTTAGACTTCTGCTTGGGTTAGCATGACTAGCTGACTGCTCATCCTTGAAGCCCTGCAGTTTACCCAAAGTTTGAGATTATTGTTTTTAGTGATTAACATGGCCAAAAACGACAAAGTCATGAAAATGGAATGAAATAAGCCCAGCAGAATTTAAACTTAACCCACCCACCATAACATGCAGGCTGACTTCACCGATGTTTAGATTTATTGTTGAGCATACACAAATAACTTGTGAGCCTCTGTTGGGAATGGGGTGGAGTTCATTGTCTAATATGCGTTTGTCAACCTTAGTTGAGAAACGCTGCTCTAATAGAACATGACAGTTTGAATGAACTGAGGCTAGAGGATTTGAGGATAAAACTTTTCCTTTTGTATCTCAACAGCTGTTTTCAGACATTTAGTGCTGGGCTCCAAATCAAACCTCATTATGGCTTAGCACACCACTGTGTGAACTGAGTGTTGTATCTTTGCAGTATTGGCTTGGATCCTATTTATGGCATAATGCCATCATTTCCAAGAAGAATAAATAGTTGAAAAGCAAAATTATATAGCCACGTACAATAAAACAGGTGCTGAAGAATAGGACTGAACAGTAAATCTAATTCTCGCTTTTAGGATCACCCATTTATACAAGTCTCCAATTTCTCATCATCTCCACCTATTCAGTAATATGGAAAATAGGGATTGCATCTTATACGATTTTAGGAAGTGAATCCACAAATATGGGCTGCATTCACACATTGCATTGCATTGTCATTCGTGGTGTTACCCCAGTCACAAGATGGCTGGTTTAATGTACTGTGTGAACTTAGCCAACGACCATAATTCAAGAACCTATGAATGGAGAAGCCATAATCTGTGAATCAAGTCTAGTTGCAAATTTTTTCTTGGTTAATCTCAGCATGGCTGGCTGTGGAATTCTGGGAGTTGAAGTCCATAAATTGTTGGAGACAAGAGCCATTCAGCAAAGAGCCCTTTGCAGCAACATCTGGCAGCAGTTCATGGTTCTTATCAGACAGTCCTCAAAACTCTCAACAATACTGGCTTGCAATTGTCTTCTTCAGCAAGATTTTTTTTCCCCCAACTTCCTTGTCTCGTATACAGTCATGGGCCATGGGTCTTTCTGGCTGTCCCCCCATCCAAGCACTGACCGCTTCTGCCCTTGCTTAGCTTTTGCAGGATCACCTACACTGGAGGGTGCTGCCCCCTGCTGGACATAACAACATTGCAATATCCCCAAAGTAGCAAGTTAGCAAGGCAATAGCGCAGGGGTCTCCAACCTGGGCAACTTTAAGACTTGTGGACTTCAACTCCCAGAATTCCTCAGCCAGCAAAGCTGCCTGAAGAATTCTAGGAGTTGGAATCCACAAGTCTTAAAGTTGCCCAGGTTGGAGACCCCTGCTACAGCGGTCCAAATGGGGCCCAACACCGTTAAAAGTGGTTCTTGCCATAGGGGAAAATTGTGCTCCTCACAACAACCAATACAGCCCTAGGTGAAGAACTGTATGTTTTAGAACAGGGGTCCCCAACCATCGGGCCGCGGACCGGTCCCCGTCTGTGGAACATTTCCTACCGGGCTGCCGGTTTGCTGGGGGCCGCCATCTTGTTTGACGAGAAAGTGCTTCCGGGTGAGCTTTTCCGATTGGAAAGCGGCGTTTGGGTCCTGAAGTAATCCTGGCGCCTTAGTTTCATCGAAGGGGGGGGCAGCTTTGAACAAAACTAAGGCGCGAGGATTCTTTCAGCACCCAAGGCAAGGCGAGCCAAGCGACCGTCCCGAAGCCGTCCCGAAGCGAAGCCCATTGACAAAGGTACAAAAGAGGAGTTGAAGGTGGCGGGGAGAAGCGGGGGACAGCTGGCTGGCCGGTCGCTCGGCTCGCCTTGCCTTGTCATGCGTGCTGATGCCGGTACAGGGCCGCTGATCATTTTGTGATGCCGGTACCGGGCCGTGGCACAAAAAAGGTTGGGGGCCACTGTTTTAGAAGACATGTAGTTTTCTAACTTGTCCAGATCCCAGGTTGGTTATCAACAACTTGTATAAATGCATCAGCTATTATAAGCGCCACTGTTGGCTTGGATGGAGATTTTAAGGAGTGTGGTCACACACACACATCAACTAAGTCACATCTAGGAAAGTTGAAGAACCAGGCATAGACTGGTGAAGACGGAAGTGGGTGTCTATTTCAAACCAAGATGATAAGAAACAGCAAAAAAAAAAAAAAGAAGAAAAGCATTGCAACACCATGATGCAAACTGTGGCCTGTCAAGCTGCATTTTGACATTGGACACAAGAACATAAGTCATGGGGTTCGTGTCTTGAAATTTCAACACCTGCTTTGATATTTGCTTTCCTTTGCTGCCTTGCGAAGGCTCAGATCAGGGGGTTTCCAATCTTAGCAACTGACTGGGGAAATCTGGGAGTTGAACTCTACAGGTATAAAAGTTGCCAAGGTTGGACACCCCTGGCCTACAGCGACAATGAGAGAACGTGGAAGTAGCACTGCATGGACTGGGAAAACAGCCAAAGGCTACTTCTCCATCATCCTCTAAAACGGGGTTACCTAAGATTAGCTCAAGAACCAGTTTGGTATAATGCGTATGGTCCAAATCCCTCCCAACTCTGTTATTCTGGTTAGTATTAGGCTAGAAACTGGGAATTTTAGTTCATCTTGGGCAGAAGCCATCTGGGTGACCTTGGGCCAGTCCCTCTCTCTTAACCCTAGCTACTTATCCAGGTAGTCTCCATCAGACACAACTGAACAGAACCTGATAGAAACAATTGTGCTTGAAATAAAATCCTTGCTGATCCTGGAATTGGGATGGGGAACTGATGGACCTTGAAACTTTGCTGAATAGGTAGTCCTTGATTTACAATCCCAATTGACCCCTACATTTTTATTGCCACACTTTTAAGTGAATTACTGTCCTTGATAAGTTAGTTATCTGGTTGTTAAGTGAATCTGGCTTCCCCGTTGACTTTGTTTGTGAGAAGGTCGCAAAAGATGATCCCATGACCCCAGGACATTGCAACTGTCATAAATATGAAACAAGTTGCCAAGCATCTGAATTTGGATCACATGGTTCTGGAGATGCTGCAAAGGTTGTAACTGTGAAAAACGGTCGTAAGTCACTTTTTTCAGTGCCGTTGTAACTTTGAACCATCGCTAAACAAACTGTTCTAAGTGGAGGACCAACTGCTACACTCTGAAGTAGCTAAAGTGAAGAACATTGGGAGGAGGAAGAGGAGGAGAGGCGAGGAACCAACTTTGCTCCAGATATGTAGAGAAAGAGAGTTGTATATAAATCCACTGTTAATTTTTGGGGTGGCTCCAGTTTCGATGGTCACAATGAATGATGTGAAGATGAAGAGATGAAGGTTCTCACAATGCATTAGATTCACAAGTCATTCATTAGAGTTGAAGGTTCTCGACTTAGATGAGGGAATAGAAGGGAAACTTAACAAATTTGCAGATATTAAACTGGTAGGAATAGCCAACACCCAAGAAGATAGGCTCAAGATCCAGATGGATCTTGACAGACTAGAACACTGGGCCATATTTAACAAAATGAAATTCAATGTAGAGAAAAGTCCTACACTTAGGCAAGAAAAACCAAAAGTAACCATGCAGACTGGGTGAAACCAGGCTCAATAGCAGTAACTGTGAGAGGGATCTTGGAGTATTGGTGGACAACCCAGCTAAATAGGAGCCAGCAGTGTGCAGCAACATCCAAAAAAGCCAATGCAATCTTAACTTGCATTAGCAGAGGGATACAATTGAGATCAAGGGAGGTACTAATACCCCTCTATAAAGCCTGAGTAAGACCACACCTAGAGTACTGCATCCAGTTTCGGTCACCACACTATAAAAAAGATGTTGAGACTCTAGAAAGAGTGCAAAGAAGAACAACCAGGATGATTAGGGGACTGGAGGCTAAAACATATGAAGAACAGTTGCAGGAACTGGGCCTGGCTAGTCTAGGGAAGAGAGAGGGGGAGACAGGAGAGCTGCCTTCCAATATTCGAGGGGCTGCCACAGAGAGGAGGAGTGATTTCCAAGGCATCACTCCTGGGGTCATATGCACTCAACGAATTTAACCTGGTGCCGGAATTAACTCATTTTTTTTCCAGTTGACATCATACCTTAAAACCAGAAACTCACCAGCCAAACCATTAGGGTTTGGGTAACACACCTCCACAAAGACCAAACACAAGGGTCAATGCTCTTCTTCCACTGAACCTACTTTAGCTGTGAGAACCTGGCAGCCCAGCCATTTGGGCACAGTTGGCTTTTGACGTCCCAAACGGAGCTTGTTTGGGTGGCCTGGCCTATCTGTAGATAGCGGTCGAACACAGAAGCTGGCTTAATCTTAGGCCAGAGGTCTCCAAACTTGGCCCCCTTTAAGACTTGTTGGACTTCAACTCCCAGAATTCTCCAGCCAACTATGCTGAAGATTTCGTCAGCCAGCTCTCCTCAGCCAACCTGCTATGCTGGCTGGAGAATTCTGGGAGTTGAAGTCCACAAGCCTTACAGGGGGCCAAGTTTGGGCCGTCTTAGGCCCGCAGAGCGTCGCAGCCCTCCCGCTCTCCCCTCATGCACAAACCGGGATTCCTCCCCTCACCCCGACCCGAGTTTCTGAAGGGCCGCCGCCGGGTTGCCTTTTCCCGCCCGTTTCCCCACCCCACTCACCCCCCCGACTCTCGCCCCGGCCCCAGCGACTTCTGGGGCGCCGGAGCGCATACGTGACTTATCGGAGCTGGCCGAGAGAGGCAGCCAGCGCCGGAGGAACCCCGTCAGAAAGGCTGGGAATCTTTCCCACAGAGAGACCAGGAAGAAACGCAGACTTCCCGTCTCCAAGTCCTGTGGCTTTCAGATGCCAATCTCCTCCAACCCCCACAAGCAGCCCGTGCAGGACAAATGACCCCAAAGAACTGCCTAGGTGGGAGCGTGTGTGTGTGTGTGTGTGTGTGGTTGTGAAAAAAAAAAAACACTGTGTGTGGTGTTGTTGTTGCGTGTGTGTCTTGATCTATCAAGAGGACAAGCGTCTCCTGTACCAAGCAAGAGACTCGGCTTTCTTCTGCTCTGTGTAGTTTATTTAATTTCAGATAACAGATATTCAGAGTTGGGAGGGGCCTTGGAGGTCATCTAGCCCACCCCACCCCACCCTACCCTCACCCAAGCGGGGAGACCTTCCACCATTTCTGGCAGATGGCATTCCGATCTTTTTTTCGTGGACTGCCTTGCCATCTTGTCTGCCCACAAATCCCAAAGGGCAGAAGCACACGATAGAACATGGAGTCAAAGGGTCACCCACCCCGCTTATCTTGATAACAGATGAACAGAGTTGGAGAAGGGACCTTGGAGGTCATCTAGGCCAACCCCGAGCTCAAGCAGGGGGAGAGTCTTCTACACCCTTTCTGACAGGTGGCAGTCTTTTGAAAAGCTTCCAGGGATGAAGCCCTCGCTGGGAGGGGAGGGGTGATAAGGAGTGATGACAAGATTTAACAGTAATAGTAGTGCAGACTTTGTAATAGTTGAACGGTGTTGGGGGAATTATTTGTTTAGCAGAGTGATGGCTTTCGGGGAAAAACTGTCCTTGTGTCTAGTGGTTCTGGTGTGCAGTGGGAGTTGAAACAGTTTATGTCCAGGATGTGAGGGGTCTAAATATTTTCACAGCCCTCTTTTTGACTCTTGCAGTATACAGGTCCTCGACTGAAGGCAGGTTGGTAGTAATTGTTTTTTCGGCAGTCCTAATTACCCTCTGAAGTCTGTGTCTGTCCTGTTGGGTTGCAGAACCAAACCAGACAGTTATAGAGGTGCAGAGGACAGACTCATAACATCATCTGAAGGCAAGCCAAGGCAGAAGATCTTATAGAGGTAGTCCTCGACTGACAGCTGTTCATTTAGTGGCCATTCCGAGTTACAATGGCACTGAAAAAAATGACCTATGACCATTTTTCACACTTATGACCGTTGCAGCATGCCCATAGATGATCAACATTTGGATGCCTGGCAACTCGTTTCATATTTATGACAGTGTAATGTCCTGGGATATGGGATCATCTTTTGCGACCTTCTCATAAGCAAAGTCAATGGGGAAGCCAGATTCACTTAACAACCATGTTACTAACTTAGCAAATGCAATAAATAGAAATAGAATTAGAAATAGGATAGGATAGGATAGGATAGAATAGAATAGAATAGAATAGAATAGAATAGAATAGAATAGAATAGAATAGAATAGAATAGGAATTCTTTCTTGGCCAAGTGTGATTGGGCAAACAGGGAATTTGTCTTGGTCCAAATACTCTCAGTGTACATAGAAGAAAAGAGACATTCGTCAAGAGTCCAGAATCATCAGGTACAACACTTAATGATAGCCATAGGGTACAATAAGCAATTAAATCATACTAGGAAACAGTCAATGATTCACTTAACTGGCAACAAAAGCTGTAAAATGGGGCAAACTTACTTAACAAATGTTTTACCCGGGAAAATAAATTTTGGACTCAATTGTGGTCATAACTCAAGATCTACCTGTACCATCTGGGTCATATGGTTATCCTATGTTTTTTTTTTGAAAACCTCCAGCAATGGAGCACCATAAGATGCTATTCCATCGAAATAGGCAAGCTCTTCCACTGATTAATCGGTTCTATTGATTAATTGTTCTCACTGTCCTGAAATTTCTCCTTACGTCTAGGTTGAATCTCTCTTTAACAAACTTCCACCGATTATTTCTCGTTCTGCCTTCTGTGCTTTGGAGAATTACAACGCACCATGTCTTCCCTTTCCAGGGCCCTGGGCCTTTATTATGATTGCCATTCTTGCTTTCATCCCTGCCCATAACTCGATTGGCATCGTCATGGGGCATCGGGGAAGGTTACAGGTCCCACTGCCAACGGTGATGTTCTCCACCTCTAAGAAGAAGAATGGCGGGAATCTCCAAAGGATGCTGGGCAGGTAGAGAGTTCAGAGCAAAATAACAGAGTTGGAAGGAACCTTGGAGGTTGTCTAGCTCAGGGGTCACCAACCTTTTGGACCTCAGGGACCACCAAGCTCATAATTTTAAATCCCGAGGGCCGCTAATATGAATTTTGACTGACGGTGGCTTGCTGACGTTGTTGGGAAAGTCGGTCCCATATTCCAGAGCTGCAATAGTCACAGGACTGGCCTGTGCACCGGCCTGCCATGGATGAGCTGCTCCGGGATGACCAAAGGGCCAGTCTTGTGACTGCTGCAGCTCTGGAATATGGGACCGGCTCATGGTGGGGTTTGAAATCTCTGCTGTAGGGGGTGGGGTGGGGGTAGCACGTGTAAATGTGCAAATTTGCAAGTGGTGCAATGTGCAAAACCACAGCGCAACCCTCGCCGGCCAGGATGAGGTAATGGTGTTATTGTGGCAAGAAGGCAGCAGCGGCACAGGCGAGCCAAAGCAACAATGGAGATGGCTGGAAGGTGTGGGAGCATCAGCGTTCCACCTTTGCTCGAGAAGCCCAGACGAAGTTTCCCACACCACTTGCGCTTCAACCAGGGGTGGGATTCAAATTTTTAAACAACTGGTTCTGTGGGCGTGGCTTGATGTTCATGTGACGGGGTGGACATGACTTGGTGGTCATGTTATTGGCTGGGCGTGGCCAACTCAATATCACTCAAC